>NC_056734.1:499411303-499470690 GCF_019279795.1 Protopterus annectens
CTGCAGTCTTTACAAATGGGTTGTCCTGTCGTCAGGCAGCCCTTCGGTCGGCCGGATTCCAAAGTCTGGGTCTGGCTTCGCTGGTGTCGCACTTCACCCGGCGTCACTCGCGGCAGTTATTCGGGTATAAAGGCATCAGCCGGCCGCCATTTTCCTCAGTGTTTCTTGCCCTAGATGCCAGGTGCCCTCTTGGATGGCTAAATTTGGATAAATGTCAAAGTTTCCAAATAGTAGAGAGCAAACACACAAAATAAGCATGTATGTACATATATACAAACAAATACACCATAATAGATCCCCCCCCAAGCTAGCTGAAGATTGGCAAATACCCTAGGAGTACCTCCGAGGGGAAGGAGGGTGGGTAATCCTGACTGCAGATGCATTCCTCTCGGACATCTACATTTATGGTAGGTACAAAACTGTACTATGTCCTTCAAGGATGCATCTGCAGTCTTTACAAATGGGTAGAATACCATAGCTAAACTAGGGGAGGAGGAAATGAGAAGATATTATGGTGTAGTTAGGATTCCTTGCAAAACAGCAGTGGCAAAACCAGCACGGGATCTAGAGTATAGAGGTTAAGTTATAATGCTTGGCAAATGTATGCACGGAGGTCCAAGTAGCAGCCTCTATAATGTCCTTGGTAGCCACTCCTCGTAAGAAAGCTGTGGTAGTGGCAGTAGCCCTTGTGGAGTGAGGCCTGATGTCTGGAGTTTTCTTTCCATGGTAGGAGTAACAAAATCTAATGCAATTTCCTATCCATTTGGAGATTGTCTGTTTAGAAATTGGTTTTCCTTCCTTTCCTGTTGCATATGCTACCAGAAGCTGGTCAGTTTTTCTATTGCTTTTTGTCCTGTCCAGGTAGTAGCGTAATTGTCTGTGTACATCCAAGGTATGCAAGAGCCTTTCTCCCCTGTTCTGTGGGTTGGGGAAGAATGTAGGAAGGTGGATAGCCTGATTTAAAGAGACTCTGGATACCACCTTAGGCATAAATGTAGGATTTGTTCTCATGGACACTCTATCTTGATGGAAGATCAGGAAGGGTTGCACTGCCATTAATGCCTGTAGTTCAGAGACCCTTCTTGCTGAAGTTATTGCCAGCAGGAAAGCAGTCTTCCAGGATAAGTATTGTAATTCTGCTGTTGCTGCTGGTTCGAAAGGAGGAAGAGTCAGTTTTTCTAGCACAAAGTTCAAGTCCCATGCTGGCAATGGAGGTTGCCTGGGAGGTTTTACATTTTTAATTCCTCTCAGAAACTGTCTGAGCAGAGGATGCGAGAAGACAGGAGGATCCAAGCTGTATTCTGCTGAAATAGCTGATGCATGTATCTTGATGGAAGAATAGGACAGGCCTGTATGGAAGAGCTCCGCCAAGTACTCCAGGATGTTGGCTATGTTCACCAGTGTCACATCTTGCCCCTTTGCAGTACTCCAGATGAGATATCTTTTCCATTTTGCTGCATAACTCTTTCTTGTTGAAGGTCTACGAGCCTCCATGATTATATCTTTAACCCTTTGGGATAAATTTGGGTTAATTGCTGTTATGTAATGTTCCAGGCAGTTAGCTGCAGAGTTTTTAGGTTTGGATGCAGGATGTTGTAGTTGTTCTGTGTTAGCAGTAATGGGATCAGGGCAGTGTCCATATTTGTTCCCGGACATGCTCCTCAGCAGTGGATACCAATGTTGTCTTGGCCAGTCTGGGGCTATCAGGTAAAAGCTAATGAGGGCGAATCCTTTTTCAACACATATCTACAGGCTTTAGCCAAAAAACTCTCCCAATTAGAGAGACAATTGGTAAAGAGAAAGACTCAGAAATTTCATAGAGATACACTTGATTATGACAGAGGCAGACCAGTCGGTCTTAATAAAAGTGTGAGATTTCAGGGAGCAGTCAATAAGGGGACTGACAAGAGGAAAAGACCTAGGTCCACACTTAAACATAGAAGACCTAATTGGGGGTATCTGGCGAGGATTCTTCTTCTGCAGTCCCCAGTAGTGAAAAGAAGGCCCAGCATGGACCCTTTAGGACCAAAGAAAATCGGGGTGGTAGGAAACATTGCAGAAGCAACAAGCATACAACACCTACTTAAGAGAATTTTGACACAATAGATGTCAATAATGTACACAACATTTCCTCCCAACCATTGTCTGAGACAGAAATAAAATTATTAAATAAAGGATTGAATTTTGCTCCTTCCTTTTCTGTGGCTGAACATAACTTTGTGGATGACATTGATGCATTTTGTAGAAATCTTAATTTAAAAATATATTTTTCAGACTGATCAATCTCAAAGATCCACTGAATTTCATTTCAAGAAATCTACTTTGTTCCACCTATGGACAGACATGTTTCTGTGTTCAGAGAATGCATTTGGAAAGAACTACACTTCAACATGGATCCACATGCTGGTATCAAACATAATTTAACAAAACCAGAACGTGAGGCCCTACAGAAACTTAGCAAGAATCATGAATTGGCTATATTACCGGCTGATAAAGGGGGTGCAGTTGTCATCATTGACTGGGAAATGTATGAAACTGAAGTCTTGACACAGCTGTCTAATAACATGTTTTATATGAAAATGCCTCTGGACCCTACCTTCAGATTCAAAAAAGAAATGGATGCTTTTTTGGATTTGGCGGTGGAGGAAGGGATTATTGATTTGAGAAACAAAGAGGAATTGACAGTGCAGGAGCTGTAGTCAGAATATTTACACCTACTTCCAAAAATACATAAAAATGCCACCAAACCACCTGGCAGACAGTACAGTTTTGTACCTACCATAAATGTAGATGTCCGATAGTTATGCATCTGCAGTCATAAAGTACAGTTTTGTACCTACCATAAATGTAGATGTCCGAGAGGAATGCATCTGCAGTCTTTACAAATGGGTTGTCCTGTCGTCAGGCAGCCCTTCGGTCGGCCGGATTCCAAAGTCTGGGTCTGGCTTCGGCTGGTGTCGCACTTCACCCGACGTCACTGCGGCAGTTATTCGGGTATAAAGGCATCAGCCGACGCCATTTTCCTCAGTGTTTCTTGCCCTAGATGCCAGGTGCCCTCTTGGATGGCTAAATTTGGATAAATGTCAAAGTTTCCAAATAGTAGAGAGCAAACACACAAAATAAGCATGTATGTACATATATACAAACAAATACACCATAATAGATCCCCCCCAAGCTAGCTGAAGATTGGCAAATACCCTAGGAGTACCTCCGAGGGGAAGGAGGGTGGGTAATCCTGACTGCAGATGCATTCCTCTCGGACATCTACATTTATGGTAGGTACAAAACTGTACTATGTCCTTCAAGGATGCATCTGCAGTCTTTACAAATGGGTAGAATACCATAGCTAAACTAGGGGAGGAGGAAATGAGAAGATATTATGGTGTAGTTAGGATTCCTTGCAAAACAGCAGTGGCAAAACCAGCACGGGATCTAGAGTATAGAGGTTAAGTTATAATGCTTGGCAAATGTATGCACGGAGGTCCAAGTAGCAGCCTCTATAATGTCCTTGGTAGCCACTCCTCGTAAGAAAGCTGTGGTAGTGGCAGTAGCCCTTGTGGAGTGAGGCCTGATGTTGTCTGGAGTTTTCTTTCCATGGTAGGAGTAACAAAATCTAATGCAATTTCCTATCCATTTGGAGATTGTCTGTTTAGAAATTGGTTTTCCTTCCTTTCCTGTTGCATATGCTACCAGAAGCTGGTCAGTTTTTCTATTGCTTTTTGTCCTGTCCAGGTAGTAGCGTAATTGTCTGTGTACATCCAAGGTATGTCAGAGCCTTTCTCCCCTGTTCTGTGGGTTGGGGAAGAATGTAGGAAGGTGGATAGCCTGATTTAAAGAGACTCTGGATACCACCTTAGGCATAAATGTAGGATTTGTTCTCATGGACACTATCTTGATGGAAGATCAGGAAGGGTTGCACTGCCATTAATGCCTGTAGTTCAGAGACCCTTCTTGCTGAAGTTATTGCCAGCAGGAAAGCAGTCTTCCAGGATAAGTATTGTAATTCTGCTGTTGCTGCTGGTTCAAAGGAGGAAGAGTCAGTTTTCTAGCACAAAGTTCAAGTCCCATGCTGGCAATGGAGGTTGCCTGGGAGGTTTTACATTTTAATTCCTCTCAGAAACTGTCTGAGCAGAGGATGCGAGAAGACAGGAGGATCCAAGCTGTATTCTGCTGAAATAGCTGATGCATGTATCTTGATGGAAGAATAGGACAGGCCTGTATGGAAGAGCTCCGCCAAGTACTCCAGGATGTTGGCTATGTTCACCAGTGTCACATCTTGCCCTTTGCAGTACTCAGATGAGATATCTTTTCCATTTTGCTGCATAACTCTTTCTTGTTGAAGGTCTACGAGCCTCCATGATTATATCTTTAACCCTTTGGGATAAATTTGGGTTAATTGCTGTTATGTAATGTTCCAGGCAGTTAGCTGCAGAGTTTTTAGGTTTGGATGCAGGATGTTGTAGTTGTTCTGTGTTAGCAGTAATGGGATCAGGGCAGTGTCCATATTTGTTCCCGGACATGCTCCTCAGCAGTGGATACCAATGTTGTCTTGGCCAGTCTGGGGCTATCAGAATGATCCTCGGACGCTCCTCTTTGATCTTCAGAAGCACCTTGTGCATCAAAGGAAGTGGTGGGAATGCGTATGCTGTCAGGTTTTTCCAACTGAAAGATAGGGAGTCCACCTTCCAAGCAAGTGGGTGGTAAGTCCTTGTGCAGAATTTCTTCAACTGGTGATTGAATGGGGATGCAAACAAGTCTATTTGTGGTAATCCCCATTCTCTTGTGATGGTTTTGAAGATGTCCGGATGCAGCATCCATTCGTGGGCATCTGTTGTAGTTCTGCTTAATATGTCTGCTAGAATGTTCTCCTTCCTGGTACATAAATTGCCTGTAACTGAATGTTGTAGCTCAGAGCCACATCCCATAGGTCCAGTGCCAGCCGGCATAGAGGGTATGAGTGTGCCTCCCTGTTTGTTGATGTACCACATAACTGTGGTGTTGTCTGTCCTTATCATCAACTGGCCTTCTTGGAGAAAAGGTCTGAATGCCTGGATTGCCAATTTTACTGCCATCATTTATTTTAGATTTATGTGCAGATGCAGCTGGTCTTGAGTCCATAGGCCTTGAATGCACTTGTCCATCATGTGTGCCCCCCAACCGAGGTCTGAGGCATCTGTCGTGATGGTTTGTCTTGGTTGACTTTTGCTGAAGGGTAATCCTGTGTTTGATTGGCAGGCCTGAGCCCACCATAGGAACTCTTGCTTCAGGCATGGAATCATTGGAATTTTGGCTTCTAGACTGTGCTTGTGCTGGGACCACAAATTCTTTAGGTACCACTGTAGTTTTCTCATATGCAGCCTGGCATGAGGGACCAGAATTATGCAGGATGCCATGAAGCCTAGAGCTTGTAGCACTTTTCTTGCAGTTAGATGGTTCTGCTTTGTTAAAGCCAAGAAGTAGAGAGGAAGTTGCTCTTTCTTTTCTGCAGTTAGAAATGCCATTTGTTTTGATGTGTCCAGTTCTGCACCCAGAAAAGTTATTCTTTGGGATGGAATCAGCCTTGACTTTTTTGTACTGACTGTATATCCCAGGGCTTGCAGCAGGTAGATGACTCTTTGTAAGTCTTCTGTTAGTTTGTTTTTGTTGTCCGCTTGTATCAGGCAGTCGTCCAGGTAGGGATAGATTTGAATCCCTGAAGTCTGCAATGAGCGATTACTGATGCCAGGCATTTCGTGAACACTCTGGGCAGTAGATAAGCCAAAGGGCAATGCTGAGAATTGATAATGCTCTGATCCTGCAAGAAATCTGAGGTATCTTCTGCAAATTGGTCTTATGGGGACGTGCAGGTATGCCTCCTTGAGATCTAGAGTTACCAGCCAAGACTCCTTGCCCAGCATGGGAAGAAGCTGCTGTAAGGTCAGCATTTTGAATTTTGGAACAATGAGGAATGTGTTTAAAGCGGACAGGTCTAGAATGGGCCTCCATTTGTTTTCTTTTCTTGGTACCAGGAAGAGTCTGGAGTAAAATCCCTTCCCTTGCTCCATAGATGGTACCTTTTCCACAGCTCTCATTCTTAACAATTGAGATATTTGTTTTAGAGCTTCTGTCCTTTGAGTAGGTGGAAGGTTTGGCATTCCTCTCTTTCCAGGTAGAGTATGGAAATGGAACCTGTAACCATGGTCTATAGTTTGCAAAATCCATTTTTCTCTTGTAATGCAGTGCCAGTTTCTTGAGAATAAGGTTAGCTTTCCGCCTAAGGGTGCTTCTAGTTGTTCCCTGGTAGGCGGTGCCACCAAGTCACTGTGATTGAGTTGTTGTAGTGGTGGTGGCTGTATCTGTGCCTCGTTGGTTGTTACCCTGCCACTGGCGACCCCTGTAGGCACCCCTGGATTGGTTTCTGCCTCTAGAGTGCCTATTCCTGCCTCTTTGTGCCTTAGAGGAGTCCAGAAAGGACCAATTCTTGGAGGGCCAGTTCCTGCTAAACCTTGGAGGTTGAACTTGTAAGAAATCTTTCACTGTTTGCACAGATTTTGCTTTCTCTTCCATCTTTTTTAGTACCTGCTGTGCAGGGGAACCAAATAAATTGACCTTGTCCATAGGTGCATCCAAAAGCTTAGATTTGACGTGTTCTGGTAATGCCTGTTCTTTCAACCATGCATGCCTCCTGATAACTGTGCCAGTCATGGCTGATCTAAAGGAAGCCTCCAGTGCATCATAGCCACATTTTAAAGAATGGTTACTGACCTGCTGTATATTATGCACCATTTCTTGAACATACTTTTTATCTAAAGATTCTTCAGAGGACAGCTTTTTAGTCAACTGGTCAAGCATAAACTCTTGATATTGAAGCATATGAAATTGGCAGTTCAAAGCTCTAGCTGACAAAGTAGCAGAGGTGTAAACTTTTTTACCCCATCTCTCTAAGGACCTGGATTCCCTTTCAGAGGGGAGGGGGTTTTTAGAAGAAGTAGCTGCTACAGCTTTAGGACCCTGGGAGATAGTCTCTGGATCCGCAAAAGGAGACTTATATAAGTGGTGATGAGTGTCCGGGACCCTGTAGTACCTATCGGGCTTAGCAGGAGCCGGAGGTAAAGAATCAGGAGCAGTGCAAGCATCATTAAATGCATCATCAACAACAGGGAGAACTGGAGATATGGCTAAAGGCCTATGCTGTGGCAAATGTAGAAAGGTCCTAAGCCTTTTTCTAGAGTCTGAGAAATCTTGGCCCTGCCACTGAAATTGTTCCCTCATAGCATGTAAGGTTCCCCAAAGGAAAATTCCTCAGGAGGAGAGGCTGAAGGGATGGACTCCTCAGCATCAGAGTCTTCGTAAGGAGAATAAGAAGCCTCAGGAGGGTCTGTATGTTCTGAGTCATCAGAGGAATCATCTGTGGATACTGGCTCAGGGGGCTCTGCTCTAGGCCTCTTTTCTGGAGGAGGGCGAGGCCCTGTCTGGATGAGGCTGGGCTCCACGAATTAAAGAGATGAGATCCTCAGCCAAAGAAAGCATATGGGAGCTGGTGCTGGGCCTGTGAGAGGGGGGCTTGGCAGGCACAGGTTTTGATGCTTTGGCTGCTGTAGCCCTGGCAAAGGCCTTAATAGACATGGCTGGAGGAGGCCTAGCAGCTCCACGTGCAGGGGTAGAGATATCCAGGGGAATGGTGTCTGATAAATCCTGGGAAACCGCAACAGAAGGTTGGATTTCAGAAGCCGTTTCTACCAGGTTAGAAGAGGCCTCGGTAGAAGGCAAGTTATCGGCTGAAGAAAGAACCGCTTGCTCGGTTTCGGCCGAAACCGAGACACTCGTGGTTTGCTTAACCGCGGTTTCGGCCGAAACCGCGGACCGCGAGTGTCGGTCCTATCTTTGCGTTTTTTTGGTTATTTGCGTAGTCGGAGGATCCAACTGCATAATGTAGGCAAAATCGGAGCAGAAAATCTGCTCAGCAAAGTCCGACCGACGTCTAAGCGTCCGTCGGTTAAAAGAAGCACAGGCTAGACAAGCTGCTACGTCGTGGTCTGGGCCTAAACAATGTATGCAATAGGAGTGGAAATCTTTATGAGGTATTTGTTTCCCACAAGATAAACAGTTATTAACTTTCTCAAACATCGGCTGAGGCAAGAAAGAGTCCCCAACGGGGTACTTAGCTTTATAGAAGTCTTCGAAGTAGTATTCGGTAGTAGTAATCTCTGGATCTGACCGACCGCACTTGCGAACAGCTTCTGCTTCGGGTGCCACGCGGCAAGAAAGACTGAGGAAAATGGCGTCGGCTGATGCCTTTATACCCGAATAACTGCCGCAGTGACGTTGGGTGAAGTGCGACACCAGCCGAAGCCAGACCCAGACTTTGGAATCCGGCCGACCGAAGGGCTGCCTGACGACAGGACAACCCATTTGTAAAGACTGCAGATGCATCCCTGAAGGACATCATATGGGTTGTCCTGCCTCAGGCAGCCCTCGGTCGGCCCGATTCCAAAGTCTGGGTCTGGCCTCGGCTGATGTCGCACTTCACCCGACGTCATAGCTCCTGGGGTATAAAGGCATCAGCCGACGCCATTTTCCTCAGTGTTTCTTGCCCCAGATGCCAGGTGCCCTCTAGGAAGGCTAAATTTGGATAAATGTTGAAAATTCCAAACAGTAGCAAACAAAAAATATATATATACATATATACATACAAACAAATACACCATAATAGATTCCCCCAGTTAGCTGAAAGAGGGGTAAGCACCCTAGGAATACCACAGAGGGGAAGGAGGGTGGGTAATCCTGACTGCAGATGCATAACTATCGGACATCTACATTTATGGTAGGTACAAAACTGTACTATGTCCTTCAAGGATGCATCTGCAGTCATAACATATGGGTAGAATACCATAGCCAAACTGGGGGGAGGAGGCACTAAGATAAAGATGGTGTAGTTAAGATCCCTTGTAAAACTGCAGTTGCAAAGCCTGCTCGGGATCTGGAGTATAAGGGAAGATTGTAATGCTTGGCAAATGTATGCACGGAGCTCCAAGTAGCAGCTTCTAAAATGTCTTTGGTAGCCACTCCTCGTAGAAAAGCTGTAGTGGTGGCTGTAGCCCTTGTGGAGTGAGGCCTGATATTTTCAGGAGTTGTCTTTCCATGAAAAGAGTAACAGAATCGAATGCAATTTCCTATCCATTTTGAAATGGTCTGTTTGGAAATTGCTTTTCCTTGCACTCCTGTTGCATATGCTACCAGAAGCTGATCAGTTTTTCTGCTGGTCTTAGTTCTGTCCAGGTAGTAGCGCAGTTGTCTATGTACATCTAAGGTGTGTAGTAGTTTTTCCCCCCTGTTCTGTGGGTTAGGGAAGAACGTAGGTAAATGAATAGCTTGGTTCAAGGATACCCTGGATACCACCTTTGGCATGAAAGTAGGATTGGTTCTCAGAGACACTCTATCCTGATGAAAGATAAGAAAAGGCTGTACTGCCATTAATGCCTGTAACTCTGAAACCCTTCTTGCAGAAGTGATTGCCAGAAGGAAGGCAGTTTTCCAAGCTAAGAACTGTAAGTCTGCTCATGCAGCTGGTTCAAAAGGGGGAAGTGTTAATTTTTCCAGCACAAAATTGAGATCCCATGCAGGCAGAGGTGGTTTCCTTGGAGGTTTTACATTTTTGATCCCTCTTAGAAATTGTCTGAGGAGAGGTTGAGAGAAGATTGGAGGATCCATGTTGTACTCTGCTGAAATTGCTGAAGCATGAATCTTAATGGAAGAATAGGACAGGCCATTGTGGAACAGTTCTGCTAAGTATTCTAGGATGTGTGCTAGGTTTGCAATCGTGACATCTGTTCCCTTTGATGCACTCCAAATGAGGAATCTCTTCCATTTGGCTGAGTATGTTTTCCTTGTGGAGGGTCTGCGAACCTCCAGGACAATGTCCTTGACTCTCTGAGATAAAGCAGGCTGGTTTTGTTTTATGCAATTTTCCAGGCGGTTAGCTGCAGAGTTTTCAAGTTTGGATGCAGGGTCTGTAGTTGTTCTGTGTTAGAAGTAAAGGCCATAGAGGTAGAGGCCATGGGTTCGTCAGAGACATGCTTCTCAGTAACGGATACCAATGTTGCCTTGGCCAGTCTGGAGCTATCAGAATTACCTTTGGCTGTTCCTCCCTGATCTTCAGTAGAACTTTGTACATCAATGGGAGAGGTGGGAAGGCATAAACTGTCAGGGCCTTCCAGCTGAAAGAAAGGGAGTCCACCCTCCAGGCTTGTGGGTGGTATTCTCTTGAGCAGAAGTTCTTCAGTTGGTGGTTGAGTGGGGAGGCGAACAGGTCTACTTCTGGCATTCCCCATATCTTTGTTATGGTTTTGAAGATATCTGGATGCAGCATCCATTCGTGAGCATCCGTGGTAGTTCTGCTTAATTTGTCTGCTAGTATATTCTCTTTTCCTGGTACAAATTTGGCCTGCAGTTGTATATTGAGATTCAGGCCTAGGTTCCACAGCTCCATTGCCATCCGGCATAAAGGGTAGGAGTGCGTGCCTCCCTGTTTGTTGATGTACCACATGACTGTGGTATTGTCCGTCCTTATCAGCAGGGTTCCTTGCTGAAGGAATGATTTGAATGCCTCTATTGCATGCTTCACTGCCAGCATCTCCTTTAGATTTATGTGTAGATTCAGCTGGTCTTTGGACCATAGGCCTTGGATACACTTGTCTTCCATGTGTGCGCCCCAGCCTAGGTCTGAGGCATCCGTGGTGATGGTCTGCCTTGGTTGTGGTTTGTGGAAAGGCAACCCTCTGTTGGTCTTGCAGGCCTGAGCCCACCACAGGAATTCCTTTTTCAGACATGGAATGATTGGTATCATGGTTTCTAGACTGTCTGTGTTGAGACCATACATTTCTTAGGTACCATTGTAATTTCCTCATATGTAGTCTGGCATGTGGTATCAAGATTATGCAGGATGCCATGTAACCCAGGGCCTGCAGGACTTTCCTTGCAGTAAGCTGAGTTTGCCTTGTCAATGCCGTGAAGTAGACTGGAAGTTGTTTTTGTTTTTCTTCTGTGAGAAAAGCCATCTGAGTTATTGTGTCCAGTTCTGCACCCAAGAATGTTATCCTTTGAGATGGCACTAGTCTTGACTTTTGTATGTTGACTGTGTATCCCAAAGCTTGTAGCAGTTGTATGACATAGGCCAAATCCTTTATTATTTTTGTTTTGTTGTCCGCTTGTATTAGGCAGTCGTCCAGGTATGGGTAGATTTGAATTCCCTGAAGCCTGCAATGTGCAATTACTGATGCCAGGCATTTCGTGAATACTCTGGGCGCAGTAGATAAGCCAAAGGGCAATGCTGAGAATTGATAATGCTCTGATCCTGCAAGAAATCTGAGGTGTCTTCTGCAATCTGGTCGTATAGGGACGTGCAGGTATGCCTCCTTGAGATCTAGAGTCACCAGCGAAGACTCCTTGCCCAACATGGGAAGAAGTTGCTGTAGGGTCAGCATCTTGAATTTTGGTACAATGAGATATGTGTTCAGTGCGGACAAGTCGAGAATAGGCCTCCATTGAGTTTCTTTTCTTGGTACCAGGAATAGTCTGGAGTAAAATCCTTGGCCTTGTTCCATAGATGGTACCTTTTCTATTGCTCTCATCCTTAGTAAGTTGATGACCTGTTTTAGAGCCTCTGTCTTCTGGCTTGGTGGAAGGTTTGGCATTCCTCTCTTTTTTGGTAAAGTGTGGAAGTGAAACCTGTAGCCTTTGTCTATTGTTTGCAAAGTCCATTTGTCTCCTGTGATGCAATGCCAGTTTTTTGAAAATAAAGCTAATTTTCTCACCAAGGCGTTTCTAATTGTTCCCTGGTAGGCGGAATCAGAGCCAAGTCATTGTGTCTGTCCTGTGGAAGTGGTTGCAGTCGCAGATGTGGAGGCACTCCTCTGGTTGTCAGGTTGCCACTGACAGCCCCTGTAGGCACCCCATTGATTGACCTCTGCCTCTTGGCGTCTATTTCTGCCTCTCTGTGCTCTGGTGGTGTCTGGAAAGGACCAATTCTTTGAAGGCCAATTTCTGCTGAACCTCGGAGGTTGGACCTGCAGAAAATCCTTGACTGTTTGCACAGATTTTGCCTTTTCTTCCACTTTCTTTAGTACCTCCTGTGCAGGGGAGCCAAATAAACTTTGTTTCTCCATAGGAGCATCTAGGAGTTTAGATTTTACATGGTCTGGTAAGGATTGCTCTTTTAGCCAGGCATGCCTTCGAATCACAGCTCCAGTCATAGCTGATCTAAATGAAGCCTCCAGTGTATCATAGCCGCATTTTAAAAAATGATTACTGACCTGCTGAGAATTATGTACCAACTCCTGAAGGGACTTATGGTCTAAAGGTTCAGGAGAGGAAAGCTTTTTATTTAGCTGATCTAACAAAAATTCCTGGTACTGTATCATGTGAAATTGACAGTTTAAAGCCCTGACAGAAAGAGTAGCAGATGTATAAACTTTTTTACCCCATCTCTCTAATGCTCTTGATTCTCTTTCAGAGGGTAGGGGGTTTTTGGCAGAGGCAGCTGAAACACCCTTGGGACCCTGAGAAATGGTTTCTGGATCTGCAGCGTGGGCCTTGTACAAGTGGAAATGAGAATTCGGGACCCTGTAATATCCGTCAGGTTTGGCAGGGCCAGGGGAAGAGAATCAGGGGCTGAACAGGCATCATTGTATGCATCATCAACAACTGAAAGAATAGGTGGTATGGCTAGAGGCCTATGCTGTGGTAAGTGTAAAAAGGTCCTTAGCCTTTTCCTAGAATCAGAAAAGTCCTGACCCTGCCATTGGAAATGTTCCCTCATTGAATGTAGAGTTTCCCCAAATGAAAATTCTTCTGGGGGGGAGGCAGAAGGAATGGAGTCTTCTGCATCCGAATCCTCATAAGGTGAGTATGGGCCTTCCTGATGGTCTGATACATCTGATCCATCCGAGGAATAGTCAGAGGAAAGAGGTTCAGGGGGTTCAGTCCTAGGCCTTTTTTCAGGAGGGGGTTGTGAGGCCCTGTCTGGGTGAGGTTGGGATCCCCTGATCAAAGAAATAAGGTCCTCAGCAAGGCTGAGAATTTGAGAACTTGAGGAAGGCCTGTGAGGTGGAGCTTTTGTAGGTAAGGCCTTGGAAAGTTTAGCTGCTTTAGCCCTGGAGAAGGCCTTAATGGACATAGAAGCAGGGGGGTCTAGCTGCCCCACGTGCAGGAGTAGAAATGTCCAATGGAATGGCGTTGGACAATTCTAGTGTGCCTGCTTCCTCGGAAGGAATTTCTGTAGCCAACTCCGCCGGGGCCTCTGAGGCCTCGGTCGTCGGTGGCCTGCTTGCGGCCGGAGGAAGAACCGAGGACTCTGTTTCAGCCGAAACCGAGACACTCGCGGTAGGCCTAACAGTGGTTTCAGCCGAAACCGCGGGCCGCGAGTGTCGGTCCTTTCCTGCTTTTAGCTAAATGAGTAGTCGGAGTCTCCGACGGCATTTTATATGCAAAAGCGGGACCAAAAAACTCTTCTGCAAACTCCGACCGACGTCTAAGTGTCCGTCGGTTGAAGGAGGCACAGGCTAAACAAGCTGATACGTCGTGGTCTGGGCCTAAGCAAGGAAGGCAGTAAGAGTGGAAATCCTTATGAGGTATTTGTTTCCCACAAGTTAAACAATTATTTACTTTTTCTGACATCGGCTGAGGCAAGAAAGAGTCCCCAACAGGGTACTTAGCTTTTAGAAGTCTTCGGTAGCTGAAATCTCTGGATCTGACCGACCGGCACTTGCGAACAGCTTCTGCTTCGGGCACCGCGCGGCAAGAAAGACTGGGGAAAATGGCGTCGGCTGATGCCTTTATACCCCAGGAGCTATGACGTCGGGTGAAGTGCGACATCAGCCGAGGCCAGACCCAGACTTTGGAATCGGGCCGACCGAGGGCTGCCTGAGGCAGGACAACCCATATGTTATGACTGCAGATGCATCCTTGAAGGACATCCATTGTTTCGGGTTGGGGATCCCTGACGGAACCCTTATCTGCTTTTCTTACAGAATATCTCAAACCTCTTCTTCCACTGGTCAGATCCAGAATCAAAGACACAACACAATTTTTGAACATTATCCAAGATTCACAGTTGGAATTGGGTTGGATCCTATGTACATTATATGTCACATCCCTTTATACTAATATTCCACACTGGGCTGGACTGGAGGCAATTCAATATTGGCTAGATCAATCACAAATATATAAACAGGGCTTCAATACTTTCCTAGTCTGTTTAGTTGAACACTCACGAAAAATGTTTTTTACTTTCATGGGACCTGCTACTGGCAGTTAAGAGGTACTGCCATGGGAGCATCTTTTGCTCCCATTTATGCGGACCTCTTTATGGGTTACTTTGAGGCACATTTGATCTATGATGCTAGTCATAATTTATTTTTGGACAATATGGACATCTGGAGACTATATCTGGATGATTGCTGGATGATGTTGAGGGGGGATGTCAGCTATTTGATAGCATTTGTTGAATACCTTAATGAAAACAAATGGGGGATACATTTTACACTCAACCATGATTACAAGCAAATTACTTTTTTGGATGTACATATCACCCATCAGCTTGATCATACATTTCATACCCAAGTACATAGGAAATTCCCCCAGTTCAACAGCTTATTACATGCTTCCAGCCACCACCCCAGACACATCATCCAGAACATCCAAAGACTCAGTTTCTGCATATCAAACGTATATGTTCTTCGGAGGAAGCCTATAGTTACAGCCAACAGGACCTTACTCATAGATTCTTGAACAGGGGCTACCAACAGCAATATACTGATATGGCCAGCTCCTTTGCCACAGAACAATATAGGAACACATTGTTAACTTATAGCCATAGAGACAAGGAAAAGGGGATGGTTAATGTACATGATATCCGAATGGTTACCACATTTGGCAGCAACACGGCTAAATTTAGGAACATCATTCAGAAACATTGGGACATCTTACTAGCCAATGAACATTTAGCCGAGATACTACCTTCAAGATGCCTTTTTCCCTATAGATGAGGCCGTACAATAAATTTAGACTTCACTCATTATAAACATCCACACCCTATGCCTGCCGAATAGACCACCTTGTTTGGAGTTAAGTTAGTGGGGAGCTATCCCTGTGGACACTGCAGTTTTTGTATCTACATAAACAAAATTACTGAATTTACAAGCAGCAACACCTCACAGATTTTTGACATTAGGTGCTTTGCTAATTGTGGCAGTGACTGGGTTATTTTCCTGGCCACTTGTTTTTGCTCTGCATTTTACGTAGGGCAAACGTCACGACCTGTAAAACACAGAATAAGTGAACATCTTAGTGATATTAGGACTAAATGTATTCATAATGCATTGTACAAACATACACTAACCCATTCCACTGCCAAATTCAGTCTTACAATTATAGACAAAATCCAGGGGCATAGAGCTAACAAAGCAGGCTGACACTCCATTTTAAATAGAAAGGAATCAGGATGGATTGTCAAGCTCGGAGCTTTGTTTAAGCCTGGTTTAAATGAACATAAAGTACAGTTTTGTACATACCATAAATGTAGATGTTCGAGGATCCACATTGCTGCAGTCATAACCTGTGGGTAGTCCGCTGTCCTCGGTCGGCCCGAATACCAAAGAGTTAGGCTGGCGTCGGTCATGGTCGCCCAGAGCTGACGTCAGTACGTAGTAGTACTTAAGCGCATGACCGACGCCATATCCTCAGTCTTTCTTGCCCCAGATGTCAGAAGGCCTTAAAAAGGAAAGGCCAGAGCCAAAAGAGAAAAAATCCAACAACCACAAGGGAGAAAATAACAATTATCCCAAAAGAAGAAGAACAACAACAACAACAACAACAACCCCAAACAATAGAGGGAAAGGAGGGAGGGAAAATAGGACTGCAGCAATGTGGATCCTCGAACATCTACATTTATGGTAGGTACAAAACTGTACTATGTTCTTCGTCTCACATTGCTGCAGTCATAACCTGTGGGTAGAATCCCAAAGCAAAGGAAAAGGGAGGCTGGTAAACTAAACAGCATTAGGGGCTGCTAACATGCCCTGCAAGACTGCAGTGGCAAACCCAGCCCTGGACTTAGAATAAAGAGGGAGATGGTAATGCTTAGTAAAAGTGTGAACTGAACTCCAAGTAGTTGCTTCCAAAATATCCTTAGTAGCTACACCCCTCAAAAAAGCAGTAGATGTGGCAGTAGCCCTGGTGGAATGAGGTCTGATCCCAGCAGGAACATTCTTCCCATGATGAAAATAACAAAAAGCAATACAATGACCAATCCACTTTGAAATAGTCTGCTTTGAAACAGCTTTCCCTTGTGAACTCAAAGCAAAAGAAACAAATAACTGTTGAGACTGTCTGAACTCCTTAGTTCTGCTCAAATAGTAACGTAACTGCCTGTGTATATCCAAAGAATGCAAGACTTTTTCCCCCTTATTTTGGGGATCAGCATAAAAAGTAGGCAAATGGATAGACTGGTTCAAGGCCACATTAGAAATCACTTTTGGCATAAAAGTAGGGTTAGTACGCAAAGAAACTCTATCCTTATGGAATATCAGAAAGGGTTCAACTGCCATAAGAGCCTGCAATTCAGAAACCCTCCTAGCAGAAGTAATGACCAACAAAAAAGCAGTCTTCCAAGACAGAAATTTCAATTCAGACTTAGCTGCAGGTTCAAAAGGAGGCAAAGTAAGCTTCTCCAACACAAAATTGAGATCCCAGGAAGGAGTAGGAGCTCTACGTGGGGGTGTTATATTTTTTGCCCCTCTAAGAAATTGCTTAAACAAAGGGTGAGAAAATAAAGGAGGGTCACAATCATAGTGAGCAGAAATGGCTGCAGCATGAAACTTCACAGAGGAAAAAGACAAACCCTTATCTAATAATTCAGTAAGGTACTGTAGTGAAAAACTCAAATTAGGCACCGAGACATCAAAGCCCTTTGTTGTGCTCCAAAGAAAAAATCTCCTCCATTTATCAGCATAAACTTTTCTAGTGCTGGGCTGCCTGGCTTCCAAAATGACATCTAAAACCTGTTGAGGAAGCTGAGACCCCACAGGCTCCAAAACAGAATACGCCAGGCCGTCAGATGCAGGGACTGCACCCTGACATTGAGCAAACGACTGCTTGACTGGGACAACAAGTGAGGAAGCTGTGGCAAAGGCCAAGGAGGCTCCTGAATTAAACTCCTCAGCAGAGGATACCAGTGCTGACGTGGCCAATCTGGTGCTATTAGAATCATGCAAGGCTTGTCCCGCCTGACTTTCAAGAGTACCTTGGGCAGCAGAGGCAGAGGAGGAAAAGCATAGATGTGAAGGTTGTTCCAACTGAAAGATAGAGCATCCACTTTCCAAGCTTTTGGGTGAAACATCTTTGTGCAAAATTTTGGCAGTTGGAAATTTAGAGGAGAAGCGAACAGATCTATGTCTGGAGTTCCCCAAGCCACTGTCAACTGTTGGAATACCTGAGGATCCAATTTCCACTCGTGGGGGTCCACAATTTTTCTGCTCAATACATCTGCTAGGGAGTTCTGTGCTCCTGGCAGAAACCGTGCTTGAAGAGTGATGTGCAAACTCAGAGCAGTCTCCCACAATATCACTGCTTGTCTGCAGAGAGGGTAAGAATGGGTCCCCCCCCTGCTTGTTGATGTACCACATGACTGTAGTGTTGTCTGTTTGAATCAACACCTGTCGTGGTTGAAGTAGACCCTTGAAAGCCATCAGGGCAAACTGGACTGCTAACATCTCTTTCATGTTGATATGCAAATGCTGTAGTCTGGGAGGCCACGTGTCTTGAATCCATTTCCCATTGAAGTGTGCTCCCCAAGCCAGGTCTGAGGCATCCGTCGTTAAGATCTGACTCGCCTCTGGTCGGGTCACAGAGAGTCCCTTGTTTAGGTGACATTCCTGTGCCCACCACAAGAATTCCTTCTGGATGCAAGGTATTATCTGAATGACAGTGTCCAAATCGTGGCAGTGTTGAGTCCATACACTTTTGAGATACCATTGTAGCTTCCTCATATGCAGTTTGGCATTGGGAAGGACTAGAATGCAAGATGCCATGAACCCCAAGGCTTGAAGGACTGTCCTTGCAGTCAGCCTGGACAGTACTGATAATCGCTGAAAGTATAGGTGAAGAGTTCTTGGTTTATCCGGGGTCAGAAAAGCCATCTGAGAAGCTGTATGTCTCACACCCAGAAAGCACATGTCCTGAGAGGGTACTAGACTGGACTTTATTTCGTTCACAGAATACCCTAGGCACCTTAAAACTGCCATTACATACTGTAGATGTTGAAGTAACTTGTCTTTGTCTTGAGCAAGAATCAGGCAATCGTCCAGATAAGGATAAATTTGTATTCCCCTCAGTCTGAAGAAAGCTATGACAGGAGCCAGAACCTTTGTGAACACCCTGGGCGCAGTAGATAAACCAAAGGGCAATGCAGAGAACTGATATTGAGAAGTACCAGCCCGAAACCGCAGGAATCTCCTGCAGCTGGGCCTGACAGGAATGTGAAGATAGGCCTCTTTGAGATCCAGAGTTACCATCCAGTGATCCTTTCCTAGCATAGGCAGAAGTTGCTGTAATGTTAACATCTTGAACTTTGGAATGTCTAGGTATGTATTGAGAATGGACAAATCCAGAATTGGCCTCCAAGTGTTTCCTTTCTTTGGCACTAGGAATAGACGGGAATAAAACCCTAGGCCTACTTCTGACGGAGGTACCACCTGGATTGCTCCCATCTGTAAAAGCAAAGCAATTTGTTCCTGAGCCTCCAGCCTTTGCTGAGGAGGTACATCCGGCATGCCTTTGAAGGGGGGAAAAGTGTGAAAATAAAACTTGTAGCCTTGATTTATTATTTCCAACACCCATTTGTCCTGGGTGACCAAATGCCAATTTTGTTTGAAAAGTGCCAACTTTCCTCCTAGAGGAGCTGCCAGAAAAGAAGGTTCTGGCCACTGAAGATACAGGTCATTGGGTCTGTTTACGAAAAGGCTGACCCCTGCCCTCACCAGAAGATTGTGCAGGAGAACTCCAAGTCCTAGGTCTGAAAGAACCCTGAGCATGAGCCCTGCCCCTACCACGTCTAGACCTGCCCTTAGACTGAAAATCCGAAGAAGGGTAGGACCATCCTCTTGCAGGCCAATTCCTGCTAAACTTAGGGGGCTGCACTTGCAAAAAATCCTTAACCGTCTGCATAGACTTAGCTTTATCTTCCATCTTTTTCAAAATTGACTCCACAGGGGAACCAAAAAGAACTTCAGATTGAAGAGGGGCATCCAAAATCCGAGCTTTAACATGCTCTGACAAATTTTGATCCTTAAGCCAGGCATGTCTCCGAATAACTGAACCAGTAGCAGCCACCCTGGATGAAGCCTGAAGAGCATCGAAGCCACACTGCAGGGAATGTTTACCAACTTGATCTGAAGCATGAACCAAGTCCTGCAATTCCTTACACTCTATACCCTCAGATAAAGCTTCTACCTTAGATTTCAATTGACCTAACAGAAAGTTCTGATACTTCAGCATATGAAATTGGCAATTTAAAGCCCTCATAGCTAATGTAGAAGAGGTATACACTTTTTTCCCCCACCTATCCAACGCTCTAGAATCTTTATCCAAAGGAACTGGATTCTTAACCACAGAAGCCCTGATACCCTTCGGCCCTTGAACAATAGTTTCCGGGTCAGCTCTAGGACTCTTATACAAATATTTGTGTGCCTCTGGAACTCTGTAATACCTGTCTGGCTTGACAGGGGCAGGAGGTAAAGAATCAGGATTAAGTGAGGCTTCAGAAAAAACATCCTGAACAACATCTAAAACAGGGGGAATAGCCAAAGGCCTATGTTGTGGCAAAAACAAAAATTCCCTAAGCCTTTTAGAGTCTCAAAAATCCTGACCTTCCCACTTGAAATGCTCCCTCATGGAATGCAAAGTTTCAGAAAAGGAAAAATCCTCTGGAGGTGAAGCAGAAGGACAGGAATCCTCTGCATCCGAATCTGAATAGGGAGGAAAATCCTGAATATCCTCAGCTGAAGACTCAGAGCAATCTGAAGAATGCTCCATTCCCTCTAAATCTGTCTCCACCCTAGGCCTCTTCTCTGGAGGGGGCATAGAACCCCTGATCAAAGTAATCAAATCCTCTGCCATTTTCAACATATGTTTTTTAGGAACAGAACCTGAAGAACTAGAGCTATGGCCCGTACCAGTAAGACCAGGTTTAGCCTTAGCAGGGCCTTTAGTCACTGAGGTAGAAGGCCTAATAACCTTTTGTAAGGATGGTACTACAGATACTTGAGAAGCACCCTCGGCCTGGCCTAACTCCTGAGAGGCCAACTCCTGCAAAAGTAAAGGTTCCCCCTGGGATTCAGCCGAGACCTCGGCTGGATCCACAGATTCAACCGTAGATTCCATAGAACCGGCGTCCGCAACGGACGACTCATCCGGTTTAGACCTTAAAGATTTATCTTTTCGCTTTTAGCGGTAGCGCCGGAGGATCCGGCGGCATGATGTAGTTACACCGCCATCAAAACAAGCCTAGCACAGTCTAATCTACGCTTAATGGTGCGCTTATTAAATCTAGCAAAAGCGGCCCGACTATGTCGTGCTCAGGCCCCAAGCAAGGAATACAGAGAGAATGATAGTCCCTATGAGGTATCTGTTTCCCACAAGAAATGCAATTAACTTTTTCTGACATCCGGATTAACTGAGGCAAGAAAAGACAAAAATTTTCCCCAACGGGGTACTTAGCCCAACTTGGTCTTCGGTCTGAAACTCGTAAATTGAAAATTTCAGAACGCCGAACGGCACTTGCAAACGCTGCTTCTGCTTCGGACCACGCGGCAAGAAAGACTGAGGATATGGCGTCGGTCATGCGCTTAAGTACTACTACGTACGGACGTCAGCTCCGGGCGACCATGACCGACGCCAGCCTAACTCTTTGGTATTCGGGCCGACCGAGGACAGCGGACTACCCACAGGTTATGACTGCAGCAATGTGAGACGAAGAACATCTGAATTTTTGGGATGAACCAATTGGAATACAACAGGTTAATTATTTTTTTTGCGCTACGATATAAAATTAGAATTGCCTATACACAGTAAGGCCTTGCTGAGTAGAATTACGGTGGCTGCCAGAAATAAAAACATGTGGAACTGGGATCTTTAGAAAAGGGTAGGAGCAAATTACATAAGAAAAAATGGGAACTGCACGCAGAAAAGGAACAAGGTTTAAAAGAAGGCATGTAATGGCCAACTGACAATGACTGGATAGATTATAAGTGATGTATAATGTTTGCAACTACAACTATGTCAATATGGTTTATTTTCATTTATATAAAAAATAAGTTAAGTACTCACCATAATGTTCCATCTGTGTTGTCTATTTTCATTCCTCCTCAACAGTTGGCTTCGGATCTGACCCCCAGATTCGACTTGGCCATTATTTCAGCTCGTGGTCACTAAAAAGCTCTCAAGTTCCTCCCTTACCCATAATGTACCAACGCTAACATACCTCGGATCTTACTTCTTACATTATGTCAACCAGCAAACATTTATCAAAACATCCCTGGTAGAAGAAGCTATTATCTAGTACTCAACAAGAGAACAGTGGTGTCGTTATTAGTTCTTCTCCCAGAAATCAATTTTTAAAAAGGTTGAAAGTTGGTGGGAGGGAAGTTGAGGAAGAATGAAAATGGACAACAATGATGGAACGTTATGGTGAGTACATAAAACTTATTTATCTGATGTTATCTACTTTCATTCATTCCTCAACAGATGGAGCAGTCCCCCCTAGCTGCCTAAAATCCTGTGTGGACTCTGAGGGAGGATACCCCTGAGCACAACTGAGCTAAAGGCTGCTCTTCTCCACAAGATCAGATCCAACTTGTAATGAGCAATAAAGGTATGAGGATTGGTCCAAGTTAGAGCCGCACATATGTCGTCCATGGAATCCCTAGACAGAAACACTGAAGAAGTTGCCATGGACCTAAATGAATGGGCTATTAAAGATTTTGGTAAGGACAGACCCAACTTGTTGTAGGCAAATGATATACAATCAGTCAGCCATCTGGCTAAAGTTATCTTTGCAACTGATTTAGCCAATTTAGAGTCTGAACAGGAGACAAACAAGTGATCCATCTTTTTAATTTATTTTGTTCTATGCAAGAAAAAATGTAATTGTCTGTGAACATCCATTAAGTGCAACATATATTAACCATTGTTTACAAATTTGGGAACGAAAACTGGCACAGTAATGGACTGAATGATTTTAGATTCTGACACCACCTTAGGAAAGAAAGAAGTATTGGTTCATAGTGTTATTCTATTGCGGTGAAAAATCAAGTAGGGAGATTTACAGGACAATGCTTAAATTTCTGAAATCCATCTAGCAGAGGTGATTTCTTCCAGGTCATAAACTTGAGATAACATTTTGCTGCCGGTTCGAAAAGAGGAACGAATCAAGGCTTGCAGTACCAAATTTAAGTCCCATGGAGAAGTTGGACCTTTATAATGAGGTCTCAAATGAAAGGTACCTGTCAAAAAGGGCTTACAAAGTTTAGATTAAGCCAGGGTGGAGTTCTCAAAACCAATGTGAAAATTAGAGATGGCTGCTAACTGAACTCTAATGGTTGAATAGCTAGCTCCTTCGTTGAAAATTATTGCCAAAAATTCAAGGACACTGTACAGGGACTGAAAATGCGTTAGTATGTTTCTGTTGCGCCCAAAAAACAAACTTATTCCATTTATTTCCGAAACATTTTCTTGTAGTAACTTTATAGAAAGATAAAAATATACGACAGACACGGGACAAGAACATAGGTTGTCTGGCTATTAAAGGGAGTGGATAAACCATGCTGTCAGCTTTAGGTTTGAGATATCTGGGTGAATCAAGTCTGTCAGGTGAGACAGAATGTCTGGAACTGGATCCAGAATCCAAGGTGGGCAAATTAAATGAGGCCAAAGAAAGGGGAAACAAATCTGTCGAGGCCAGTAAGGTGCAATGAGGATGACCTTGCTTTTCAACTGGAAAGCTTTCTGCAGAAATTTGGGGATCAAGGGAGTTGGAGGATATGCATATAGGAGACTAGGGGGGGGGCAACTGTGTAGTACAGCATCCCTCAGTGATTCCCCCTGTGGGAGAATTAGAGCAAAGAAGCTGCTGCACTTATTGTTTAGGGGAGATGCTAAGAGATCACAGCAAGGCTGGCCCCACTGTTGATGCATCATTTCTGCCACCCTCATGCTGAGACCACTCGTGAGATAGTAGAATGGACTTGCTCAATTTGCCATCATGTTGGACTTCACTGGAATTCGCACTGCTGTCAGAATACAGTTGGGACGAGACTGCCCATTGCCAAAATCTGAGGGCTTCTCGACACAAGGGGTAAGACCTGGTTCCTCCTTGTTTGTTGATGCACTTACCTACTGACATACTGTCTGTCTGATTCACAATGGTCCCAAAAGGAAAAGAGTGTTGAAAAGTCTGCAACGCTAACAGCACCGCTCATTTCCAGGACATTGATATACATGTTGGCCTCTTCGAGGGACTAAGTGCCTTGGACTGTTTTCCCCAGTAAGTGCCCCCCCCAACCAATCTGGGATGCGACTGTGGTCACTATGGCCTTGGTCTGAGGGAGAATGAAAGGACGGCATTGTAGAACTTAATCAGAATAGAATCCACCACCAAAGGTATCTCTCTTACATGCCTGAGTGATTGTTATTTGGGCCGATATGTGTTGGTAAAGAATAGACTATTGTGTTGCTAACATACACTGAAGAATTCTCATGTGAAATCATGCTAGTGGAACTAAGACTATAGCCACAGACATTGATCCAAACGCTTGTAGAATCAATTGGGCTGAGACTGTGGTACTGCGAATTATTCTTCTGACCTGGAATCTGACAGTTTGTATTCTTGACAGAGGAAGAGAAGCTGTCACGGATATCATGTTGAAATTTGCTCCTATGAATTCCAATGCCTGAGATGGTTATAATGGGGATTTGTTGTAACTTATGCTTATCCCCAGATAGGAGCAAGTTTGCAGTACCAGATCTCACACTCTTATTAGTAGATTCCTGGTCGAGGTGGTAAGGAGACAGTTGTCCAAGTACAGAAACACTCTGAATCCCTGCAGTCTCAAGTGAGCTGCTACCACTGCCATGCATTTGGTGAATACCTTGGAGACTGTGGTGAGGACAAGTGCTGTGAATTAATAATGACCATCTCCCAGCCAGAAGCATATATACCTTCTGGAATGTATGTTCATTTTTATGTGCTAGACCTTCAGGATGCATACTATTGAGCACATCCAGTCATCCTTGCACAAAAAGGGCAGAATGGATTGAACCATGACCATCCAAAACTTGTGTCTAAATGATTTGTTCAAGTTGCTGAGATCCAAAATCGGTCTCCAGTCCCCTGTTTTCTTTGGCAATAAAAGAATCTTGAGTAAGTTCCGGATTCTATCTGATCTGGTGGAACCTCTTAGACGATTCCTTTTTCTAGCAACTTTTATATATCTAGTGCTGCTGCTTTCCTCTGACTGGGTGGAACATCAGGAAATTTGCAAACAGGTAGAGGTGGAAGGGAAAAGGGAATTATATAACCTCTGGAAATGATCCTCTGTACCCACATATCTTTTGATGTCTAGCCAGGCACTCTGGTGCAGGGATAAACAACCCGATTGCCTCCAGAAGGGGACAATCGGGCCTCCTTTCATGAGTGCTGGTAGGGTTTGTTAGAGAAGGAATCTCTAGACCCTTGATTCTGCAGGCCTCCTCCGCCGCGTGGGTGACTGCTTCCATTTGAGCTCCCCCCTCTGCCCCTGGGGGAACTCTTGCTATATGGATCTTGGAAAGGACCCTGGGACTTTCTGAACCACGTCTTTCAACTACCTCACTGATTCCTAGACAAGGTTCTTTGAGGGGTCAAAAATTGTACACCCACTGCAGAGAGGGTCTTTCCATCTTTGCTCACACCTGGAGTAAGTGTCCTTTACCTTGGGGCCAAACAACGAACTGCCATCAAAAGATGCATGGATTAATGAGGACTTGAAGGAATCCACAAAATCACATCTGGGCATGCCTCCTAATGGAAATGCCTGAACACGCCACCTTTGAGGTACCTTCAGCCGCATGAGAGATGAGTCTCATGAACTAATTAAAAATGGATCGTAGGGTCGCCAACTGTGAGGCCACAGAAGTTTAAGTCTCAGTAGTAGTGGTCCCAGAAAGGGATTTTAACAGTTTCTTTAATCAAGTCCCTCTGTAAAGTGTGCCAAGTAGTTCAGTGATCTGAAGGCAAAGGTTGTTGAAGCATACACACTCTTCCCAAATTTGTCCAAAGCCCTAAACTCCCTGTTAGCAGGAGGGACAGAGGAACTGTGCTCCACAAATTCCTTCTTGGTGGCCGCCACCACGGTCATAACATCTACAGGCACTGCCTTGCTCCAAAACTCTCTTCTTATAGGTGGTGCCAGAATCTGATCTAGTCTTTTGGGGATTAGCTCAACTGTGTCCGACTCCTTCCACGCCCATCTACAGATCAAGACAATGAGCTCACCAGTGGGTGGAGTCACCCAGGAGGTAGATGGCCCAGACTCAAAAGCCTCCAGGAATACAGATACTTCTGGGGAATGGTCATCAGTAGACCAACCAGCCCTCTGCTTAAGAATCTCAAGGATGTCTGTGAATGAGATGTCTTCGGGTGGTGATCTTGGGAACCCTTCCCCTTCATCAAAATCAGTATCTTCTGTGAAGGACTCCAAGGGGAGTCCAAGTGCCTCCTTTTGCACTTCCTTTTCCTAAGGACTTTTTCGGTGGGAAGCTCCAGAGAAGTATCTGAAGAGATGGTAATAACTTGCTCAGTAACCTGGAGACTTTGGGCTGGCTGTCCCTGGGGTGTAGAATGCTGAGGCTCACGGTGCAGAAGCACATGGGATCCATAGGGGATATCCGAAGGGGTAAGGACTGTTCCGTCCTGCAGAAGCAGAGAAAGAACAGTTGTGTAAAATCTTACCATAACCATAGATGCCTTTCTCTTCTTTATGTTACAGTATTCATAACATGAAGGATTCTGTCGCTGGTTGACCGATACTTCCGGCCAGTATACAAACTTCTAATGTTACTGTAGGGTACGCGCGATGTCACACATGGATCAGGTTCTATGTCGGTCATAAAATGACATCGGGTATAAAGTGGACATCAGTGCGTACCAAGCCTCAGAAGTGAATTCTGCAAGATGAGCACCAGCCTAAACAATGGTAAGGAAACATACCACCAACAAATAGGCAAGCATCAGGGGGAAGGTGGGGGAGAATACTACAACATATAGAAGAGAAGGATATATATGGTTGTGGTAAGATTTTACACAACTATTCTATGTCCTTCTATTCATATGTTGCAGTATTCATAACATGTCTGAGAATACCAAAACTCATGTAAAAGAGTTGGGCGGAGGGACAGTAGCACTCCCTACAAACTCCTGCAGAATAGCCCTTGCAAAACCAGCTCTAGACCTGGAACTGCCATCCAACTTTCATAACACACCAAGTGTGTACAGAGGACCAGATAGCTGTCTCTACTACAAAGCAGGTCTCTAGACCCTTGAAAAAAAGCACCAGAAAAAGACACAGCTCTGGTGGAATGTGCACTAACTGAGGAAGCAAGAGTTTTCCCCCATGGGACACATAGCAAAAGGAAATGGTTTTGGAAATCCATGTGGAAATAGTCTGCTTGGAAACTGGCCTGCCAAGGGCCCTTGGATGATAGGAGATAAGATGGTTAGATTTTCTAATGGGTTTGCTTTTTGTCCAAATAAAATCTGAGTTGTCTATGCACATCTAAAGTGTGTAAAATCCTCTCACGAGAGGACTGTGGAGAAGGGAAGAAGGTGGGAAGATTAACTGAGTGACTCATTTACCACCTTAGGCATAAAAGAGGGGTTAGTGCGTAAGGAAACCCTATCCTTGTGGAAAACAGTGAAGGGGGGAGCAGCCATCAGTGCCTGAAGTTCAGAAACCCTTCTAGCCCAGGTAATGGCCACAAGAACTGTTTTCCAGGTGCAATGCTGAAGAGAGGAAGAACTTGCTGGCTCATAGGGAGCCAGGGTAGGTTTTTCTAGAACAAATTAAGATTCCAAGGAGGAGGAACTGGTTTCCTTGGTGGTCTAATATGTAGGACTCCTTTATAGAAAAGTTCAACTTCCAGCCTTGAGGCCAAGGGAGAAGTCAAAGGCAGGCATGCTTTGACAGTGGAAAGATGAGCTTTTACTGAAGAATGTGACAATCTAGTCTTCAATAATTCACACATGTAGGACATAACCACTGGAACATCCACCAGCAGTGGTTACAGGTCCTTAGAAAGACACCAGATGGAAAACCTCCTGGTATTTGGGTTTTCTGGCCTCCTGCAGAACTTGCAGCATGTCCTCAGAGAAATGGTGACCGAAAGGAATCAAAACCCTATCACCCACAAGGTCATTTGCAGGGTTGTCATTTGTGGGTGTATTAGAGGTCCCTTGTCCTGTGTGAGTAGGTCCACTGTGTGGGGTAACTTGTGATGATTGCCCTTGGCTTAATAAAGGAGAAGGGGGAACCAATGCTGGTTGTCTTGGCCAAAAGGGAGTCACCAACAAGATTTTTGGCTGCACCTGTTGAATCTTCAGCAGGACCTTCTGAAAAAGTGGGAAGGGGGGGGCTGCATACAGAAACATTCCCTTCCAAGAAAAGGACAGGGCATCCACCTTCTTTCCCAGAGGAATGGGAGTGCCAGCACAAAATTTTAGAAGTTGTCTGTTCATTGGTGGGGGGCAAAGAGGTCAGAGGTGTAACCCACAGATGGACAATGTCCAAAAACACATCCCTGTGTAACATCCATTTGTGGGACTGATTCATGGACCTACTCAATGCATCTGCCACAACATTTTAAGAGGAAGGAATATAAACTGTTTGGAGGGCGAGTTGACTCGGAAATGCCTGACCCAGAAGCAGCCATTCTGGCTGATGCCTCCACAACACTGTAGCTACACTTAATGGAATAATATGCAATTTGAGCAGAAGATTTCAGAATGGATTACTGAGCCTTTGTAGGAGAATCTGGAAGCTCAAAGTAACTTATAAGTGTCCAAGAGAAGGTCCAAGGAATATTTAGCCATACGGGTCTGGTAATTTATGGCCCTGAATGCCAGAGCTGCAAAAGTATAAATTTTCTTCCCCAGCCTCTCCATAATTTTACTCTCTTTGTCCGATGAGAGAAGGGAAGTGGAGGGCAAAATCTTGGAGGCCTTGTCATCAGACACAGAAAATGTTGCAGGGTCTGCAGAGGGACATTTAAACAGGAATTTAAAATCCTCTGGCACCTTAAAGAACCTGTCTGGCCTTTTAGGGGAAGGAGGTTGAGAGTCAAGGCACTTGGAGGCTGCTGAGAAAGCATCTAATAAGGCTGGTAGAACAGGGTTTATGGCAGATGGGGAAGGGAATCCATCTGCAGAAGGTCATAATACCTTTTTTGGATGGCTGGCATCTGAGAACAATCCCATTTAAAGAACTCCCTCATTTTAACAAAGGTTTCGCCCAAAGGAAATATGCTCTCCTGGGAAATCTGTGCCATTTATTTATTTTACATTTGTTGACTGGGATAGTCCAACTGGATACATGTCCACTTTCAGTAGAGACCCAGGGAGAAAATCTCCACAAAACACAGTATTGTTTATATTACGTGACATTTTACAAATGCAGGTACATTACAGACTTTTGCAATTCTTTACATTTCCTTACATTTCTGCTTACAGAATCATAGTACATCTCATATATGGATAGTCATACAAACATATCTCTAATAACATTAGATGAAATATAAAAGCACACTCTCTTTACAGTTAACAGAAAAGTAACTAGCTGGTACAGGTATAGTGATTAGTACCCAGAGATAAATGAGGTAGTCAGGGTTAGCACAAGGGCATAACCAATGTGATTTAAGGTATGGTTTCAGTTTGTTTTAAATAGTGTTATTGAGGAAAGGGAGGTTAGGTCACTGGGCGGGGGGGGGGGGGGTTCTAGGTTTTACCCACAGTATTAGAGAACAAAGAGTCACCAGCCATATTGTTCGTTTTACCTATCTGTACAAGTAGTTTATTTGATAAGTGTAGGGTCTTAAGGTTATTATAGGGGGCAATAAGGTTTGTAAGCATTGGCACGTTTGTAGGTTGATACAGGATCTTGTGGGCAACTGTTAATTGGTTAAATAGTAGTAGATTTGGCAACTCTAGCCATCCTAGTTGTTCAAGATTGTAACAATGATGGGTTCTGAAAGCAGATCCAGCTGTAAATCTGGCAATATTATTATAGGAGATAGCCAGCTTCTTCAAGTTGTTTTTACACAGTTTAGCATATATATGGGAGGCATAGAGAAGGGTAGAGATTAAGTGGGTATGGGCAATAGTAGCCCTGGCTAGTGGAGTCAGAAAGGGTTTGATCCTATAGAAGGATTTGGTTCCTCTTCTGGAAAAGCTTATCCTAAAGGCGATAAAATTTGGACAAAATATGCCAAAAACTCATCACCAGATGAATCTTCGTCTGATGAAACCTCCACAGAAATCTCCTTGTGTGGAGTAGGAGGAGAAAAGGAAGAAGGGAGAGACCTGAAGATTGTCTCAGGGCCATAAACGCACTGAAGATCCCTTGGGAGAAGACTTGCTAATCAGCAGGTTGTTCTTCAAAGGGAGAAGCATGCTTAGTTTTCATCGGCTTCTTTTGTGGAACATACATATGGTGGAAGGACAAGGGGCCTAATGTCAGCCTACACTCTACAGTATCAGTAGGGATATCCTCTCAAACAATGATTTGCAGAATGCCTCGCGGGCCTTCAGTAACAATGAGCCTGGATATCCCCATACGTCTGGAGCAGATGTCTGTGTATCCCCAAGGATGTGCTAGTAGGATCCTTCATGGCTTCCACACCAGTACCCGTGGAAGGTTTGCCTACAGACTTCGAGATGGTCTCCGGACCAACATCGGCCTCAGGTGAGACATCCAGAATTGGAGGAGGAGCAGTAAGTCAGGCCTAGATTTTTTGGCCTTCTTAATTAGCGGCTCACCTGAAGGACCCGACGTACCTTCCATATCCCGTGCTAGGCTCTTAAGGAGCTGGTTTTCCAAGTATAAATTAAGGTAAGCTAAACAACTACACAGGGTCTTGGGGACAAAGGCCTTGCAAATCGAGCATGGTCAGGTCTTAGACTCCCACAACCTTTGTTTGTTTTGCCTATGTGGAATTTGCCTTCCACTCTGACACTTGCCCTTCCTAGCTGACATGCAACTTCAACAAGAACAATAGCAAGAAAAGTAATGAGAAAAAAGCAACGGGGCATGAACGGAATCCACAACCCAACTGAAGAAGACCATCTGACTGGTGGCAGAAAAGTTCTGAGGCTTTGTACATGCTGACATCTGCTTTATACCAGCCATCATTTTAGGACTGACGTAGGACTCGATCTGTGTGTGATATTGTACATACCCTACAGTAGTATTACACTTTTGTATACTGGCCGGACGTATAAGTCAGCTGGTGGCGGACTCCCGCATGTTATGAATATTGCAACATATGAACAGGACATCACTCTCTTGACCACCTCAAAGGCAGAATGTTCCAGGGAGAAGGAAGCAGAAGGAGCCAAGAAACAATGCTATCGCCCCATTGGTTCCCCTGCCCCAAAGACAGTCCACCAAACGTGGAGGTCAGAGCGGAGCTGTCCAGTGCTGAGGCTCCGAGGGGAAGAGACGTCTGCAATAACTTCAGAGTTGACTTTAAGCCCTCAGATCTGAGAGGGACGCTTCAACTCAGAGTCTCATCTGGCTGCCAAACCATCAGATATGGTGACACTCTCGGAACTGAAGATACTAAAACCTTCAGATCCAATCCAAATGGTCCTAGGAGACTCGGATCCAAGGGCTCCAAAATGAAAGGTTGGATCGGAGAAGAAGCCAAGATTAGTGGAATAGTACTAACAAGAATTCCTGACTGGAAGGGGTAGAAGCCAAGAACACTTTCATTTGTATCTGTGCCAAGAAAAATTTCCTCATCATTCTGTCAACATCAGCATTGGTCAGACTACAGGAAGAACAAGAAGTTACCAATGGAGACCTAAGAGTGCCGGTGGGACTCAAGATATGGGGAAGTTACTCTAGGGGGTACTGATCAATGGAGAGGGAATAGCTGGGTCCTGGGAAAAGGCTTCAGATCTGAAAAGCTAGTATCCCCGAGGAAGCTGTTTTTAACTCCGACACTGGCTGAGCTAGAGCAGTCTTCAGATCTAACTCTCTGTGTTTTTTCCATGGTGGTTCCGTGGTAGGATCCAACACGGAAGTCAAGGATCCAGAAGGCCCTGCAGGCTTAGATGAAGGCTCCTTAAGCTTAGGTTTGGGGGGGGGGTGATCCCCAGAAATGGCCTCTGAAAGGGGGGGGGGTGATCCCCAGAAATGGCCTCTGAAAAGGAAGAAAGTAACAGTCCTTTTAGAATTAATTTATTTTTTCTGTCTGTGGTTGCTCACTGGTTGAAGGCCTTGCAGAATGAGCAATCTACGTGTAAATGGTCTAGCCCCACAAAGCATGCGCTTCATTCAGGGGCAACCTGTGCCCATATTTCTGGCACTTTTAAAGCCAAATGGTCCCTTTTCAAACATTTTCAGACATCTCCAATAATAGAAAAAAATAGTAAAAAAAAAGTTTTTTTTATTTTAACAGGCAAAAAGACAAACATACCAGCAATGGTAATTGTAAAGTACAGTTTTGTACCTACCATAAATGTAGATGTTAGAGTGTATACCTTGCTGCAGTCATCACACTTGGGTTATCCTGTCGTCAGGCGGTCCCGCAGTCGGCCTGAATTCCAAAGTCTTGGTCCGGCGTCGGTTGCTGTTGCTTCTTCCCTGACGTCAGTGCGCCAGGGGTATACAAGAGGCATCCGACACCATTTTCTTCAGTTTTTCTTGCCCCAGATGTCAGGTGCCCCCCCAAAAGGTGGTCAGTAGATAGTACCAATAATAAAAGTTTAGCACAAACAAAACATCCCTCCAGCTATAAGCAAATACACCACAAAGGTTGTATCAGATTTTAAGGTATTGAAAGGTTTTAGTTAGGTCAGAGGGGATGGAGGGAGGGAAACCTGAACTGCAGCAGGGTATACACTCTAACATCTACATTTATGGTAGGTTCAAAACTGTACTATGTTCATCGTGTTACCCTGCTGCAGTCATCACACTTGGGTAGAATCCCAAAGCTAAGGATGGGAGGTGGAGTCAAACAGGGTTAGAGAAGGCTAGAAGGCCCTGCAAAACTGCAGTGGCAAAGCCAGCTCTAGTCTTAGAGTAAAGAGGTAAGTGATGGTGTTTGGTGAAGGTGTGTACTGAACTCCAAGTTGCAGCTTCCAGAATATCCTTGGTTGGCACCCCCCTGAGGAAGGCTGAAGATGTAGCTGCTGCCCTGGTAGAGTGGGGCCTTATGGTAGCAGGAACTGGTTTTCCATGGTGGGTGTAGCAAAACCGTATGCAATGTCCTATCCATTTGGAAATGGTCTGTTTTGAGATAGCCCTTCCTTGTGATGCTGTAGCATAGGATACAAAAAGCTGGTCAGATTTTCTGAAAACATTAGTTTTATCCAAGTAGTAATGTAGCTGCCTGTGAATGTCCAAGAAATGCAGGAGTCTCTCTCCTTTGTTCTGTGGATTTGGAAAGAAGGTGGGTAAATGGATGGTTTGATTTAGAGCCACACTGGATACCACCTTAGGCATAAAGGAGGGGTTAGTTCGTAGAGAAACTCTGTCTTGATGAAAAATGAGGAAAGGCTTTACTGCCATTAGTGCCTGAAGCTCTGAGACTCTTCTGGCTGAAGTAATTGCTAGCAGCAGGGCAGTCTTCCATGATATAAACTTTAAGTCAGCTGAGAAAGCTGGTTCAAAAGGAGGTAGCGTAGGTTTTTCCAGAACAAAATTGACGTCCCAAGTTGGTGTTGGTGTTCTCCTGGGAGGCCTAATGTTTTTGGCCCCCTCTGAGAAACTGCCTTAGAAGTGGATGTAAAAATAAGGGAGGATCCGTGTTGTAGTGAGCTGAAATAGCTGAGGCGTGGATTTTAATAGATGAAAAAGAAAGCCCTTTGTGTAACATCTCAGTTAAATATTGTAGAATCTGAGGTATGTCCGGCTGAAGGGTATTTTGGCCTTTAGCTTGGTTCCAGGCGCAAAACCTTTTCCATTTGTCTGAGTAGGCTTTCCTGGTGCTGGGCCTCCTGGCTTACAGAAGGAACATCCATAACAGCTTGTGAAAGAGGAGCTGGCTGGTTGCTTAGGTGATTTGCCATGCAGCCAAATTTAAGGTTTTGAGATGGCTGTGTGGAATCTGACTGTCTTGCTGAGTGAGCAGATGAGTAATTTGTGGTAAAATCCATGGTGGGCCCTGGGCCATATTCCTTAATAGCGGGTACCAGTGCTGGCGTGGCCAGTCTGGGGCAATGAGTATCATTTGGGGTCTCTCCATCCGGACTTTCAGCAGCACCTTTGTGAGAAGGGGCAATGGAGGGAAGGCATATACTGTCAGCATTTTCCAACTGAATGAGAGTGCATCCACTTTCTTCACACTGAGCTGATCAAAGGAAAGACACTGAGGAAACTCAGAGCCATAATATATAACATTAAGTATCCTGTTTTTTCTTTATTTTGTTCTTTATTTCTTTGTTATTTATAACACTTTGTGTACTGTGTATTTTTCTAGCTAGTTTCACTGTGTGTGAGGTATTAACTGGAAATTGTCCACTTTTATTAAGCATCTGTTGGGTTGTTTGTTTCTGATAACTTGTTGCAGTTAAACTCTTTTTTCTAGAGGCTCCTTTAGCTGTTTAAAACTTTAATTTAAAGGCTCACTGCTGCTTTTCAGTTGTGAGAAACATTTCTGGAGTTTCCCTCCCTCCTTTATAGTTGGTGGCTTTTCAGTTGCCCGCCCCAAGTGTAAATTTGATCTGGGACCCTCCTCCCAGACTAGTTTCATTACCTCATTCTACCCAGTACAGGAAGAACATTTGAGAAGAGCAATCAGCTTAGTTTCTGCTACTCCTTTCTCTCTTTCCACTTAAAAAAATAAAATAAAATTTTATCTGCTTTTACTGTATTTGCGTTTCTTCCTACTTTATTTTGCTTTTGTGTAATCTTAAAAGTACTCAATTGTATTTATTACTGCTTGGTGTAACTCATTCTAAGCCTTTTAGTTTAAGCACTTGGGCTTCAGACCAGTTGTTTTACATTAAGAAGGTTTGTGGTCTGCACTGTAGTGCAGAACAGGTAGCTTACATCCTTCCAAGTTAGGAACTGCTGATTGAGGGCTCAGTGTCTGTTATTCTAAAAGTGTATTAATTCTGGTTGGGCTTCAGGCCAGTTATTTTACATTAAGAGGGTTCGTGGTCTGCACTCTTGTGGGAGGAGAGGCTAGACTCTGCCCTTCTGAGCTGGGAATTTCTGGTTAAAGGCTTACAGTGCCTGCATATCTGAACTGCTTCTTACTAAAATTGGTACACCTTGTTTGCTGTAGCATAGACTAGATCCAGGCCTGCTGAATCTAGTTTTGTTTGTATGCTTGTTGTTTGTTTGCTTGTTATTTCCCTGAAACGTTAATTCCACCTAAAACGTGGCTTTTCAGCGCTTGTGTGGATCCCTAGTGATATCTGCATTGCTTACTGTACTTATTTCCTTGTTTCACTTGAAAGAAAGTTACTGTTTGTCGTTTTTGCATTTAAGTTACCTGTAACACATTGCATTTAAGTTACCTGGCACTTGCTCACTAAGTCAGCACTAAAAAATTAAAAGCACTACACCCTCACAAACTCCCCTTGAGTACCTTGTTCCACATTGGCCCTTTTTTTCAATTATAAAGGAATTCCCAATACTACTCTAGCATGTCCAAAGGTCAGTTGTCAATCTCCTCTCCGGTCCAGCTGGTGAATCTGGGAATCTTGAGGCAATGTTACAACTGCCTCATGTACACAGGCAACCCTCTCCTCCTCCCAACAAATTCCAACACGTGAGAGATGCAACCACATAGCCAAACTGGAGGCTAAGCTCTCTCAACTCAGTACTGGCGTAACCAGTCAGGAGGAGAAGGAGACCACACTCACTACAATTCCAGTCTTGCATAGACCTACCACGACAGCAAACCAAACACAAACACACAAAAACATATTCGAGATTCTAAATAAAAATCTGCCTGAGCAGCAGAGACCTCCAAAGCAGAAGCCCAAGCAACCGCTACCCCAAAACAAAACACGTGCAACATATAGCTCACAAAGCCAGTGTGCCGAACAGTCACAGCCCTTAAGGCTAAATAACACACCTGATACACTTGTAATAGGTGACTATCGTCAGGAACACTGATGTCCTGCTCACCAGGCTGAACAAGGAGAAGGTCACGGTGAGCTGCCTGTCGGGCGCTAGAATCCGCCACATAACACAAGCACTCAGGTCACTCCAAGGCAAGTACAAATATGACTCTGTCATTGTCCATGCTGGTGTGAATGACCTGAGACGTACCTCCCTGGACTACATGAAAAGAGACATAGAGGAGCTCTCTGAGCATGTAGCCCAGACGGTATGACCCTGACCTTGAGTAGCATCTTACCCTCACCAAGAATGATGCCACAATATGAAGACAAGATGATCAATTTCAACAATTGGCTTAAGTATTGGTGTCATTCAAAGGGGATCCAATGCCTGTCAGCCTGGGATGACATGCTCGACAAGCCACGATACTTCGCTAGGGACGGCTTGCACCTGTCACCCCTGGGCTTTCGGATATTGGCAAAGGCTCTTGCTACCCCCATAGTGCCTTTTTTAGGCAAGGTTCAAAAGACAAACCCACCTCCATAGGTATCACAAGGGATAAGAAACTAAGAGTAATGCTACTCAACGCCAGAAGTCTAAACCTCAAGATGCGCGCACTCGAAACTCTCCTTAGCATGGAGAACATAGATATCTGTGCAGTAACAGAAACCTGGTTCAAGGCTCCCGAGAGCACCCCAGCACTACCAGGTTATACCTCATACCATGCTTTTCGGCCTCAAAACTTGGACTGAACCACAAAAGGTGGAGGAGTATCAATATTTGTCAAAGATACCCACACCTCCAGGTTGGTGGCACAGCATGAAGCATCAGAGACTATCCATGTGCAACTAACAGTGGGTAAAACTGCCTTCCAGTTTATAGCCTGCTACACACCACCCTCCCAAACCCAGGAACCCCACTCGGCCTTCCTGAGAACACTGGAAAATATGAAGGTCTCTCCAAACACCATTATATTGGGCGACTTCAACTACCCAAACATAGACTGGGAGCATTACTCTAGCTCCAACACCCTAGCCCAAAGGTTCCTAGAATTTATAAACTCAAATGCTATGGAACAACTTGTTACCACTCCCACAAGAGGGAAAAACATACTGGACCTGATCATCGCCAAAGTACAGTTGTGTACACTTAACATAAATGTAGATGTTAGAGTGTCTTCACTGTTGCAGTCATGACTGTAGGGTTCTTCCCTGCCGGCAGGCAGTCCTCAGTCGGCCAGAATCCCAAAGTCTGGGTCCGGCGTCGGCTGTTCAGCCATGCTCCCTGACGTCAGAGCGACAGGAGTACAAAGCTGACAGCCGACGCCATGTTCTCCAGTTTTTCTTGCCCCACATGTCAAGTGCTCCAAAATGAGTAAGATCCCATACCCTTTGCAAATACACCTCAAAAGAAGGGTGAAGAAGGGAACCACACAAAAGAAAAAATAAGAGGGGACAGGAGGGAGGGAAACCCAGACTGCAACAGTGAAGACACTCGAACATCTACATTTATGGTAAGTGTACACAACTGTACTATGTTCATCGTGTTTCACTGTTGCAGTCATGACTGTAGGGTTCAATCCCAAAGCAGAGTAAAAGGGAGGTGGTCATAAAGAAGAGGGGGCGGCTAAAAGGCCCTGCAAGACAGCAGAAGCAAAGCCTGCCCTAGACTTAGAGTAGAGAGGTAGATTGTAGTGCTTGGGAAAAGTATGCACTGAACTCCAAGTTGCAGCTTCCAAAATGTCTTTGGTAGGAACTCCCCTGAGGAAGGCAGCTGAAGTGGCAGCAGCTCTGGTAGAGTGAGTCCTTATACTCCATGGGGTTTGCTTTCCATGGTGTGAATAACAAAATCGGATTCCATGAGCAATCCATTTAGAAATGGTCTGTTTTGAAATGGCTTTACCTTGGGAACTTGAAGCATAAGAAACAAACAATTGCTCTGATTTCCTGATGTCCTTGGTTCTGTCCAGGTAAAAACGTAGTTGTCTGTGTACATCCAAGGAATGCAAGATCCTTTCCCCCTTATTTTGAGGACTGGGGAAAAAATTTGGCAAGTGAATAGGTTTGATTTAAAGCCACTTTGGAAACCACCTTAGGCATGAAAGTAGGATTAGTCCTTAAAGACACCCTGTCTTGATGAAAAATAATATAAAGGTTCCACAGCCATAAGAGCTTGCAACTCTGAAACCCTCCTGGCAGAGGTCAGAGCTAACAGGATGGCTGTCTTCCAAGATAAAAACTTGATGTCAGATGTGACAGCAGGCTCAAAAGGAGGTAAGGTGAGCTTTTCCAAAACATAGTTGAGATCCCAAGCAGGAATGGGAGGAGATCTAGGAGGCCTTAAGTTTTTAGCTCCTCTGAGAAACTGTCTCATGAGCTGATGAGAAAAGATAGGAGGGTCTGTATTATAATGAGCAGAAATAGCAGAAGCATGGATCTTTATGGAAGAGAAAGAGAGACCCTTATGTAAGAGGTCTGTCAGGTAAAGTAAAATCAGAGCAATGTTAAGAATAAGAGGATCTGAATCCTGAGCCTGCATCCAGGAGCAAAATCTTTTCCATTTTCCTGCATAAGAGTTTCTAGTGCTAGGACATCTGGCTTCTAAAATGACATCCATAACCTGCTTGGGTAGGAGAGAATGAATCAAAGACCCTGAATTAACCAGGCTGAGAGTTTTGACATGGGAGTGCAGAACCTGACCCTGGTGCTGGGACAGAAGATTCGGAGTCTGTGGTAATACCCAGGGGGGCTCCAGACAAAGGTTTTTCAGAGTTGGATACCAAACTTGTTGAGGCCAATTTGGGGCCAGCAAAATTATCATCTTGGGCTTGTCCTGTTTGATCTTTAATAACACCCATGGAAGAAGAGGTAGAGGCGGGAAGGCATACCCAGAGAGGTTTCTCCAACTGAATGATAGCGCATCCACTTTCCAAACTAGCTTGTGGAAAGTCCTGGTGCAAAAAAATCTGGAGTTGATGACTGAGGTGGGATGCAAAGAGGTCTATGTGAAGACATCCCCAGACTGCTGTAATCATCCTGAATATTTTGGTGTCCAGCTTCCATTCGTGTGGATCCGACAGGTTTCTGCTCAGACTGTCTGCCAGGAAGTTTTGCTTCCCTGGTAGAAACTGAGTTTGAAGGTCCAGTTTGTAAGCTAGAGCTGTGTTCCATAGATTCATGGCTAGTCTGCAAAGGGGGTAGGAATGAGATCCCCCTTGCTTGTTTATGTACCACATAACTGTGGTGTTGTCTGTCCGTATCAGTAGCTGTCCTGGTTGTAGAAGATTCCTGAAAGCCAATAGAGCGTTCTGTACGGCTAACATTTCCTTTAAATTGATATGCAGGAGCTTCTGATCCTTTGTCCAAAGGCCCTGCAGACAGTTGCCCTGATAATGGTCTCCCCATGCATAATCTGAAGCATCCGTGGTTAGTATCTGAGTGGCTGGAGGCAGACTGAAGGGTTTTCCTATGTTTAGAGTACATACCTTGGACCACCAAAGGAATTCCTTTTGGAGACAAGGCAGGACGGTTATCTGTAGGTCTAAACTGTGGCAATGCTGAGACCATACACTTTTTAGGTACCACTGGATTTTCCTCATATGTAGTCTTGCATGTGGTACGAGAAGGATGCAGGAGGCCGTGTAACCCAAAGCCTGCAGGAAATTCCTTGCAGAAAGCTGAGATAAAGTTGCCAAGGTTTTGAAAGTTGAAGCCAGCTGTAATTATTTTTCGGATGTCAGAAATGCCATCTGGGTTGTTGGGTTTAGAAGAGCACCCAGAAAAGTTATCTGTTGAGAGGGTGTCAAATTTGACTTTATGTTCACAGAGAATCCCAGGAACTTGAAGGTTCTGAACAAATTCTAGATGCTGGAGTAAGACATCCTTGCTGTCTGCCTGAATTATACAATCATCCAGATAAGGGTAAATTTGAATTCCCTTGAGTCTGCAATAAGTTACTACTGGAGCCAGGCATTTGGTGAAGACCCTGGGTGCAGTAGATAATCCAAAGGGCAGTGCAGAGAATTGATAGTGCCTCGATCCGGCCCTGAACCCGAGGTATTTCCTGCATTCCTGCCTGATGGGAATGTGTAAATATGCCTCCTTTAAATCCAAAGTTACCATCCATGCATTTTTGGTCAGCACTGGAAGTAGCTGCTGTAGAGTAAACATCTTGAATTTTGGTATCTCGAGAAAAGTGTTCAAGACTGACAGATCCAGAATGGGTCTCCCAAGAATTTTGCTTTCTGGGGACTAGAAAGAGCCTTGAGTAAAAACCTTTTCCCATCTCTGAAAGTGGAACCAGTTCTATGGCTTTCATAGCCAAGAGAGCCTCCACCTGGTTTAAGGCCTCTAACCATTGATGTTTTGGAAGATCCGGCCATCCGCTTGGTCTTGGTAGGGTATGAAAATGGAATTTGTAACCTCCTGAAACCACATCCAGAACCCACTTGTCTTGGGTTATAGGAGTCCAATTTAGGTGGAAAAGGGAAAGTTTTCCTCCGAGTGGGGCTTCCAGGCAAGAAGTTCCTGCAGCCCAACAGAGGGAGTCATTGAGCCTGTTTTCTATGAGCTTGCGACCTTTCCTCTCCTCCCCTAGGGATTGGAAGCAGTCCACTGTCTTGGTCTATAAGAGGCTTGCGTTTGAGGCCTTCCTCGGGAGCGTCTGTATCTACCCCTCTGAGGCCTGTCTGAATTGGGAAAGGACCAATTTTTTGTAGGCCAATTCCTACTAAATCTGGGTGACTGTACTTGTAAGAAATCTTTAACCGTTTGCATGGATTTTGCCTTGTCCTCCATCTTCTTTATCACCTCTTCAGCCTTAGGTCCAAACAAAACATTATGTTCAACAGGAGCATCCAATAACTTAGCTTTTACTTGATCAGGCAAGTTTTGTTCCTTTAACCAAGCATGCCTTCTAATGACTGTACCAGAGGCAGCAGCCCAACAAGAAGCCTCCAAGGCATCAAATCCACAGTGTAAACCATGCTTCCCAACTTGTTCAGTGGCATGCATTAAGTCATAATTCTTTATCATCTGCACAGGCAGAAATGGAAGTTAGTTTTTGTTTCAAAACAGACAGAAGAAATTGCTGGTATTTCAGCATATGAAATTGGCAGTTCAAAGCCCTAATAGATAAAGTAGCAGAAGTGTACACTTTTTTGCCCCATCTTTCTAAAGATCTGGAATCCTTCTCAGTGGGAATGGGGTTTTTAGCAGTAGCGGCCTTAACCCCCTTAGGACCTTGAGAAATGGTTTCAGGATCAGCAGTAGGATTCTTGTATAAAAACTGGTGGGAATCAGGAACCCTATAATATCTGTCTGGCTTAACAGGAGCTGGAGGAAAAGAGTTAAGTTAGCCTCCGAAAAAGCATCATCCACAATATCCAGAATAGGAAGAATAGCCAGGGGTCTATGTTGGGGAAGAAGAAGAAAATCCCTAAGTCTTTTCTTAGATTCCGAGTACTCCTGTCCTTCCAGTGAAAATGTTCCCTCATTTCATGTAAAGTTTCCCCAAAAGAGAAATCCTCAGGGGGAGAAGCTGAAGGAATGGATTCCTCAGCATCAGAGTCCTCATAAGGAGGGAAAGAATAATCCTGGTCAGAAGAAGAAGAAACTGAAGAAACAGAAGCCTGATCAGAGGAGTCATAATACACTTCCTGCCTTGGCCTTTTATCTGGAGGGGGGATGTGAACCCCTAATCATAGTAAGTAAGTCCTCCGCCATCTTAAGTAACTGTTTCTGAGACTTGGGTGCCGGATCAGAAGAGGCCTGAGCTGTAGTCTTTGCTTTGGAAGGAGTCTTTGGCTTTGCCTTTATTAGAAGCTGAGTAGGCCTGAAACCCCCTTCGGAAGCCGGTACCTGCACAGCGGCTCCGGACCCATCCGAAGGAGCATTGTCCAAAGGTCCTGCAACAGAAATATTCAAAGGCCTAGCTGGCTCCTCGTGGGAGTCCGTTTCGGCCATCGGTTCCGAAATGGCCGACGACAGGGGCTGGCAAAAGCACCTCACTGACGATGGCCAAACCTGAAGCTGGCTCTGCTTGTACAATATCATCCGATTTGGACCTCGGAGGCCTGTCTTTATCCTTGCGTCGTTTGTGAACTCCGGTAGCCGGAACCGAATCCGACGACATTTTGTAATTAAAGCACCTACCGAAGTAATGAAATGCAAAATCGTACCTTCATTTAATGGTACGTTGACGGAATCTAGCACAAAACCGACAACTAGTTACGTCGTGGTCAGGGCCTAAGCAAGGAATACAGTAAGAATGAAAATCCTTATGAGGTATTTGCATCCCACAAGAAATACAATTATTAACTTTTTCTGACATCGGACTGGAGCAAGAAAAAAGTTTCCCCAACGGGGTACTTAGCTTTGAGTAGGAGAAGAAAGTCTTCGGACTGAAGTACAATTAGCAAAAATTGTCAGGAGTCAGCCGACCGGCAAATGAGAACTGCTATCACCGCACAGCAAGAAAGACTGGAGAACATGGCGTCGGCTGTCAGCTTTGTACTCCTGGCGCTCTGACGTCAGGGAGCATGGCTGAGCAGCTGACGCCGGACCCAGACTTTGGGATTCTGGCTGACCGAGGACTGCCTGCCGGCAGGGGAGAACCCTACAGTCATGACTGCAACAACACGATGAACATCATGGGGACTCTATGCTCCAGACCAGAAGTGTATCCCTCACTGGTAAGATCAGACCATAAACTAATCTCACTGGATATTCACATCCAGACCCCATCCCCTGCCCAGAAAACCACAGTGAAAAACTTCTCTAAAGCAAATTTCACACTCCTCAAAACCGAGGTGGAATCCTTCAAAGCCCCCGGGCCTGTGGAAAATATGGCCCAGACCGCAGAATCCTTTATAAACGCATTCTATGAACACCTTCAGGAATGCATGGATCATGCAATCACAAATAAAACCAAGACCCAATCCTCCAAAGGCAGACGTCCTGTCTGGTGGACCCCAGCCAATAAACAAACTATACAATAGGAGGAGGAAGCTACTACATGATAGAGCAAAATCCCAAAAAGGGAAGGCATCTCTGATCAGTATTATCAAAAAACTACGGGCACTAATAAAATCGTCTGAGGCCAGCTTCGAGAGAAAAACTGCACAGGACACGAAGGATAATCACAAGGCTTTCTTTAGTTATGTTAGGAACGTGGGTGGGAATTCCCAGATATGCTCAGAATTAGTCCAAAATGACAAAAAATACACCGAACCCAGAGACATTGCCAACATCCTAGCTGACAGGTTCAGCGCAAACTCTCCCCCCTCCCCACCAAAAGGGCAAATATCTATCCCAGCAGAGTGCTGCCCCCCCTTGACATCTCAGATGCTCAGGTAAGAGCCACCCCCTCCAAAGCAAAAAACACAGCATCAGTGGGACCAGACGGTGTCCCGGGCTGCGTCCTACATGAACTCCAAGAAGAGCTAAACCCAAACATAAAACTACTGTTCAATCTCAGCCTTACTACAGGATATGTACCCAAAGAGTGGCGTACAGCAACAGTGGTCCCTCTCCACAAAGGTGGTGCCTCAACAGATCCTGGAAACTATCGCCCCATAAGCCTGACTAGCTTGGTCTGCAAAGCTATGGAAAGGATCATCATGGACCTCATAAATAAAGATATTGGGGACCTACAGACACTGGATCCTACCCAGTTCGGCTTTGTTAAGGGCAGATCCTGCCTCTTAAACCTGGTCGATTTCTTTGAAAAAGTCACCAAGGCCATTGACGAGGGGAAGGTGGTCCACACAGCCTACCTGGACCTCGCAAAAGCCTTCGATACAGTACCCCACTCGGGCATTATAGATAAGCTCACCAGCTTAAATATAAACCCCTATGTCACTAGATTGGTTGCAAACTGGCTCAAGGACAGAACCCACATGGTTAGAATTGCTGGAGCCATGTCAGACTCCAAACCAGTTACAAGTGGCGTCCCACAAGGCTCAGTCCTGGGACTTTTCTTGTTCGGTGTATATTTCTCGGAGGTACAGGCCACCACGGAAGGACTGTGGCTGACCAAGTTCGCAGATGACTGCAAACTGAGCGCCATAATCGACTCTCCAGCCGACACAAGCATCCTCCAAAAGGGCCTCATAGAAACAAACAACTGGTGCCAGAGCCATGGCCTCAAGCTAAGCCAAAAGTGTATAGTCATCCTCTTTGGCAAAAACAAAGTGCCCACAAATTACCACATAGGTGGTAATCCATTAAGTACAGAAGAAGTAATTAGGGACCTGGGGACCCAAGTTGATAGCAATCTCTCATTTGACAACCACGTGGCCAAAGTGGTTAGAAAAACATTTTATATAGCCCACCTAATCATGAAGGGATTCACATCTAGATCGGGGGGGGGTCATTGTGCCTCTTTACTCATCCTTCATCAGGCCCATAATTGAGTACAATGCCCCTTTTGGGATGTACCTTACCAGACACCTGCAGCAACTGGAAAGACCCCAAAAGTACCTCACCAAGAGGATCAAAGGGCTCAAACAGATGCCATATGCTGCCTGGTTAAAGAAACTCCAGCTCTACTCAGTGGCATACCGCCTGCTCAGAGGCAGTCTGTGCCTGACATATAAAGCCATGTCCAACCCGGAATTAATGGACATGCTGCACCTCAGAAAATCCAAATCCTATCGAGCTACTCGCTCGAGAGACTTGAACCTCATTGAAATGGAGGGACAGATTCAGAACCCAGAGGCTCCATTTACTCTGGAATAAAATCCCAGTCCAGGTTAGGCAGAGTCCCTCACTGACTCCCTTCAAGAGGAATCTTGATGAGTGGATGGGAGATCGTAGGTTTACCCAGGGTATCACTTCTGTGTCACTGTTAGACAGAGGCACAGTATACTAACCTCGAAAAAGGGAATAGCAAAATTAATTTAAAATGGGTGGTGAAAGCCAAACACACACTGGCTAGGCTTATAAATGCCCTAGGGCAGATAGCCTAGTATGAACCTATGAACTTTCCAAGCTTGATGGTGAAATGTCCTTGTACAAAATTTCGTTAGTTGATAGTTTTGGGGCTGGCAAACAGGTCTATGTCTGGGTGCCCCCAGTTTTGAGTTATCATTGCAAATACTTGTGGATCCAGTTTCCACTCGTGGGGATCCATGATGTTTCTGCTTAGGTCGTCTGCCAATGTGTTCTTTTTTCCTGGCAAGAATTGAGCTTGTAATTGAACTTGGTAAGCCAGTGCTGTGTTCCACAAGGTCATTGCTTGCCTGCATAGAGGATAGGAGTGTATACCCCCTTGTTTGTTTATGTACCACATTACTGTGGTGTCTGTCCTTACTGTAAGCTGTCCTGGATGCAAGAGGTCCTTGAAGGCTGTCAGGGCATTCTGTACAGCTAGCATTTCTTTTTGATTCTTGTGCAGATTCCTTTGATCTGCAGTCCATATGCCTTGAACGCACCGCCCTGCCATGTGTGCTCCCCAGGTGTAGTCAGATGCATCTGTTGTCATAGCTTGCCTGGCTGGGGGTAAGGTGAAAGGCTGACCCTTGTTGAGGTGACATGCCTGTGACCACCATAGAAACTCCTATTGAAGGCAGGGAATGTTTCCAAGCTGTGACTGTGCTGAGTCCATACGCTTTTTAGGTACCATTGCAATTTCCTCATATGCAGTTTTGCAAATGGTATTAGTAGTATACAAGATGCCATGAAGCCCAAGGCCTGCAGAATTTTTCTTGCAGGGAGTTGGGTCTTTGTTGCCATTGTTTTGAAGTATTGAGTTAGTTGTAGTCGTTTGTCTGGCGTCAGGTAAGCCATCTGGGCCGTTGTATTCAAGCTGGCACCCAGGAATGTCATATTTTGTGAGGGCACTAGTTTTGATTTCTTTTTGTTTACTGTGTACCCTAGGCAACTTAGAAGGTGTTTTACAAAAGCCAGATGTTGTAAGAGAATGTCCTTGCTTTCTGCTTGGATGAGGCAGTCGTCCAGGTATGGGTATATGTGAATTCATCTTTGTCTGCAGCATGCAATTACTGGTGCCAGGCATTTTGTGAAGACCCTGGGCGCAGTAGATAAGCCAAAGGCCAGTGCAGAGAATTGGTAATGGGTTGAACCTGCAATGAAACAGATTTATCTTCTGCAATTTTGTCTGACAGGGACATGCAGGTATGCCACCTTGAGGTCCAACGTTACTAGCCAAGCTTTCTTGCCCAACATGGGAAGAAGCTGCTGTAGTGTTAGCATCTCGAATTTGGGTACTTGCAAGAAGGTGTTTAGAATTGAAAGGTCCAGAATGGGTCTCCAAGCATTGTCCTTTCTGGGGACTAGAAAGAGCCTTGAGTAAAATCCTTGGCCTTGCTCCTGTGTAGGTACCAGATGAATGGCTCTCATGTCCATGAGAGCTGTAATTTGTTTTTGTGCCTCTGCCCATTGATTTTGTGGCAGGTTTGGCATTCCTTTTATCCTTGGCAAGGTGTGGAAATGGAATCTGTATCCTTGTGAAATAATGTCTAGGACCCATTTGTCCTTTGTGACGATGCGCCAGTTGTCTGCAAAAAGTGCTAATTTTCCTCCAAAGGGAGCTGCCCAGAGAGTTTTGCTTGGTAGCTTGAGGTTTAAGTCATTGTGTTTGCCTTCTAGTAGTTTGGGACCTGTCTTCTCCTCCATTCTGTGTTGCAGTGCCCCATTGTCGAGGTTTGTAAGGGATTTGTGCTTGTCCACTGCCCCTTGGGCGCCTGTATTTATCCCTCTGTGGTCTGTCAGAAGCTGGAAAGGACCAATTTTTTGTTGGCCAATTTCTGCTGAAGCGTGGGGGCTGTACCTGTAAAAAATCTTTGACTGTCTGCATAGATTTTGCCTTATCCTCCATTATCTTTAAAAACTCTTCTGCTTTAAACCCAAATAAGACATCCTGTTGTAAGGCTGCATCTAGTAACTTTGCTTTAACATGATCAGGCAGAGTTTGTTCCTTTAACCAAGCATGTCTACGTATAACAGACCCAGTAACAGCTGCTCTACAGGAAGCTTCCAAGGAATCAAATCCACATTGTAAAGTATGTTTTCCCACCTGTTCAGCTGCATGCAACAGATCCTGCATTTCCTTGAATTCAGACTGTTGAGGGTGTGTGCTCATCTTTTGCTTTATTTGAGACATTAGGAATTGCTGGTATTTAAGCATGTGAAACTGACAATTTAGTGCTCTCATAGCTAGAGTAGCTGAGGTGTAAACCTTCTTCCCCCACCTATCTAGTGCTCTGGAGTCCCTTTCAGAGGGTACAGGATTTTTAGCCATAGAAGTCTTAGCCCCTTTGGGACCCTGGGAGATTGTCTCTGGATCAGCAACAGGGCTTTTGTAAAGGAATTTGTGAGAGTCAGGCACTCTATAGTATCTATCTGGTTTGGCTGGAGCAGGAGGCAGAGAATCTGGATTTAGACTAAATTCTAAGTAAACATCATCCACAACGTCTAAAACTGGGGGGATAGCAAGTGGTCTGTGCTGGGGGAGTAAAAGAAACTCTCGAAGCCTTTTCTTCAAGTCGGAGTAGTCCTGACCTTCCCAGTGGAAATGTTCCCTCATGGTATGTAAGGTTTCCCCAAAGGAATAATCTTCAGGGGGAGAAGCTGACTGAATGGAATCTTCAGCATCAGAATCTTCATAAGGGGGAAAAGAGTAATCCTGCTCCTCAGAGGAGCTTGAGGAAATAGACACTTGATCTGAGGAGGCATAATCCTCCTCTTGTCTAGGCCTTTTGTCGGGGGGGTTGGGAACCCCTGATTAAAGAAATCAAATCTTCAGCCATTTTAAGCATCTGTTTCTTAGGCATGGGGCCTTGAACTGGAGACTGAAGTGCAGTCTTTTTTGGTTTTAGAGGAGTCTTAAGCTTAGCATAAGATTTTATGGTGAGAGTAGTCGGTCTGAAGACACCTTCTGAAACCGAAGGTGTTTCTACAGCACTGGCTTCTCCTTCTGCAATGTCGTCGGTAGGGCCTAAAGAAAATGACTGCGTCGGCCTAGAACTCTGCTAGAGAATCCGAAGCGGTCTGGGGTTCCAATTCTGCGGTAGCCAGGGGCTGCGTAGGTGCCTCACTGAAAACTGGAGAACCGGCGACTGGCCCAGCTGAGGCCTCGGAGTCTGGCTTGGATCTAGGCTGCCTGTCTATCTTTGCATTTTTTATGCACGCCGGTAGTCGGTTGCTCCGACGGCATAGTGTAATTAAATTTCGTACCGAAGTAGTGTCGTGCGAAATCAAAGCGTCGCTTTATAGTTCGCTTATTGAACCAAGCACAAAACCGACAACCAGTGGCGTCGTGGTCTGGGCCAAGGCAAGGTATACAATAAGAATGAAAGTCCTTATGAGGTATCTGCTTCCCACAAGAAATGCAATTGGTAACTTTTTCTGACATAGGACTGAGGCAAGAAAAGGTTCCCCAATGGGGTACTTAGCTTTGAAGACTTCGGACTGAAACTCGATTCGAAAATCTCAGGTGTCAGCCGACCGGCACTTGCGAACTGCGTCTGCTTCGGGCACCGCGCAGCAAGAAAGACTGAAGAAAATGGCATCAGATGCCTCTTATATACCCCTGGCGCATTGACGTCAGGGAAGAAGCGACAGCAACTGACGCCAGACCAAGACTTTGGAATTCAGGCAGACTGCGGGACCGCCAGACGACAGGATAACCCAAGTGTGATGACTGCAGCAGGGTAACACGAACATCTGCAATAAAAGCGTGTAAAGAGGGAAAAGGGAAAAAAGCTTTCCAACTATGGTATGAAGATTACACTAAAAATGTGTAAAAGAGACGTATTAGTGAAGGGAAGCAATAAGAAATTTAAGATTTTATAGGACAAAGAATTAACATCTTCCCACGTTACTCAAATTCTGGAGAGCTCAAAGTGACCATGTCCAAACTCAATAGCAAAAGAGACTGGAGGTATGCTACAGGTTGGTGCATTATAGGTATGGGAGGAGCTCAAGAGCTTTTTAGCGGCCATGAGCTAAAATAACAGCAGAGTCTGATCCAAACCCAACTGACACTGACACTATCCCCCACTCAGGGATCATTGACAAACTCATCCAGCTAGGTATCAACCCTTATTATCATTAGGTGGGTCGCTAACTGGTTCACTGATGGATTCTCCTATTTTGACTATATGTGTTCTATCTCCAACAGCAGACCTGTAACCAGTGGTGCTTCACAGGGATCAGTCCTGGGACCTCTACTCTTTGGAATCTATTTCTCAGAAGTACAGGCAAACACTAAAGATCTGTGGCTGACAAAGTTTGCTGATGACTGCAAACTGAGAGCAGTCATAGAATCTCCAAATTATGTCAACATCTTACAACAGGGTCTTACATAAACAAATGCTTGGTGTCAAAATCATGGCCTTAAACTCATTGCGAAAAAAATGTATTATCATCCCTTTCGGTAAGAGCGATGTTCCTGCTAACTACCACATCAGTAGCATCACCCCAAGTGCATACTCAGTGGATAGAGACCTGGGCACAAAGGTTAACAGCAACCTGACCTTTGATCACCATGTCTCCACAGTGGTAAGAAGGGCATTCTATATTACTCATCTCATAAATATGGGCATTGCCTCCAGAAACAAAAGTTATAACCTCCCTGTACTCTTCCCTCATCAGGCCAATAATTGAGAACACCACCCCTTTTGCTATGTACCTTTCCAAGCAACTGGAGAGACCACAAAGGCTCCTCACAAGGAAAGCTCAAGGTCCTCAGCATCTGTCCAATGTGGATCGTCTGAAATCAGTGTCACTTTATTCTGTTTCATACAGACTACTCAGAAGGGATCTCTGCCTTGCATACAAGGCAATCTCTAACCCTGCTTTATTGAAATGCTGCATATCTGCAATTCAAATGGTACATGGGGTTCCTCGCTCTAAAGATCTTAACCTGGTATGTGACATTAACAGAACTTACTGGAGGGACAGATTTGTCTCCCACAAGTTGGCAAACCCTTGTAACAGACTCTCGCTTCATGTCAAACAGAGCACCTCATTGGCCCTCTTAAAACACAATATGAATGACTGGATGTGTGACCGGAAATTCACCCCAGGAGTTTCACCCATGTCCCTCTTGGACAGGGGCAATAGGTGCTGATTGTGGAATTAAGGGTAGAACTTGGCTAGGCTTTTAATGGCCCTAGGGCCATTAGCCTATTAACTTTCTATGATCCTATGAACTGTTGAAAAATGAAAGCTGACATCAGAATGTATGATTGCCTATGTCATATGTGATAATTTAATAAAGATGTTTTTTGTACTTCCAAAGCTTCAGGGAACCTTCCATGCACCCAAAATGCCAAGCAGCTCGATCTGGGGTGACTAAAATTCAAGTTTGGCCAGAAGCCCATAACAGCTTTCCTGACAGCAGAGAAATGGCAGCTGAGCCCTGAAATGGCAATGCTAGGAACAAAAAAAAAAAAAAAAAAAGTGTTAGCACCCTGGCATAAAAACACACCACAAAATAAGGGAGGGAGGGAACAGCTACTGCAGCAGTGATCATTTGAATATCTAGTAATATGGTAGGTTCAGCAATTACAACTGTGCTATGTTCATCATATTGATCATTGCTGCAGTAGTCTTAGCTATATGGACAGACTACCATAGCCAACTACATTTGGGAGATGGAAGGAGAGGAGTCCAGGAGTCCTTGAAGAATGGTCTTAGCAAAGCTTGATCTGGACCTAGAAAAGGAATCAAGCTTATAGCGCTTTGTAAAAATACATACAGAGGACCAAGCAGCAGCTTCTACAATACTTTAGTAGACTGCCGACCAGTCACGAGTGGAGTCCCACAGGGATCGGTCTTAGGTCCTCTTTTGCTCGGCATCTATTTCTCAGAACTCCAGGCCAACACAAAAGGACTCTGGCTGACCAAGTTCGCAGTCACTGCAAGCTGGGAGCCATTATTAACTCCCCAAGTGATCCAGACATCCTACAGAAAGGCCTCACTGAGACTAATGGCTGGTGTCAAAACCATGGCCTTAAGCTTAAAGCCAAAAGATGAGTCATCATCCCCTTTGGTAAAAACTCAGTTCACACTAATTACCACATCGATAGTAGCCCACTAAACACTGAAGGCGTTATAAGAGATCTGGGGGCACAGGTTTGTCAGCAACCTCTCCTTCGACCACCACTTTGCCGCTATGGTCAGAAAGTCTTATGTGGCACATCTCACTAGCAAGGGTTTTGCATCCAGGAAGAATGAGGTCATCAGCTCTCTCTACTCTTCCCTCATTAGACCAATCACGGAGTATAATGCCCCATTTGGCATGTACCTCACTAGACACCTGAAACAGCTGGAGAGGGCACAGAAGTACCTCACAAAGTGGATCCTAGGCATTAAACACATGTCCTACATGGACAGACTCAAAAGATTCCAGCTATTCTCTGTCTCATATCGCCTACTTAGAGGCAATCTTTGCCTGACTTACAAAGCCATGTCTGACCCAGCTCTGTTAGAAATGCTACATCTAAAGAAATCACAATCCCTCCATACCACACTCTCCAGAGGCCTCAACCTCATTACCACAATCAACAGAAAGTACAGTTGTGTGCACTTACCACAAATGTAGATGCTCAAGTGTATTCACTGTTGCAGTCATCACATTTGGGTTATCTGCTTGCAGTAGCCCTCAGTTGACCTGATTATCAAAGTCTTGGGTCCTGCGTTGGTTGCTGTCTCATCTTCCATGACGTCAGGTAGTCAGGGGTATAAAGCATGCAGCCGATGCCATTACATCAGTTTTTCTCAGGGGGCTGGAGGGAGGGTAACCAGGACTGCAACAATGAATACACTCTAACATCTACATTCATGGTAAGTGTACACAACTGTACTAGGTTCTTCATGTTTCACTGTTGCAGTCATCACATTTGAGTAGATTCCCAAAGCGAAGGATGGGAGGAGGAATTTAGATAGCATTAGGACCAGCTATAAGGTCCTGCAAGTCCACAGTGACAAAGCCAGCTCAGGATTTAGAGAAAATTGGCAAATGGTAATGCTTGCTGAAAGTATACACAGAACTCCAGGTAACAGCTTCTAGGATGTCTCTGGTAGGGACACCACTGAGAAAGGCTGTAGAGGTAGATGCAGCCCTGGTTGAATGGGGTCTAATCCCCTGTGGGATAGGTTTTCCATGGTGCTTATAGCAGAAATGCATGCAATGGCCTATCCATTTAGAAATGGTTTGTTTTGAAATAGCCTTCCCCTCTGTCCCTGCAGCAAATGCCACCAGCAGTTGTTCAGATTTCCTTTGAGGTTTAGTCCTATCCAAGTAAACTCTAAGTTGTCTGTGCACATCTAAGGAGTGCAGTATCCGTTCCCCTTTGTTCTGTGGATTAGAAAAGAAGGTTGGCAAATTAATGGATTGATTAAGAGCCACACTGGATACCACTTTGGGCATGAAGGAGGGACTGGTCCTGAGGGACACCCTGTCCTCATGAAAGAGGATGAAATGCTCCACTGCCATAAGGGCCTGTAATTCAGATACCCCTCTTGCTGAAGTGATTGCTAAAAGGAAAGCTGTTTTCCAAGAAAGGAATTTTAACTCTGCACTTGCAGCTGGCTCAAAAGGAGACAGAGTGAGTTTTTCCAATACAAAGTTAAGGTCCCAGGCTGGAGTTGGGGCTCTTCTGGGTGGTCTTAAGTTTTTGTCCCCTCTGAGAAACTGCTTGAGCAGTGGGTGAGAAAAGAGGGATGGTTCTGTATTGTAATGGGCTGAAATAGCGGAGGCTTGAATTTTGATGGAGGAAAAGGAAAGGCCCTTGTGAAGCATCTCAGTTAAGTATTGAAGAATCTGAGGAAAATTGGGCGCTGCTGTGGCCATCCCTTGAGTTTGGTTCCAGACACTGAATCTTTTCCATTTTTCAGCATAAGATTTTCTAGTACTAGGTCTCCTTGCCTCCAAAATGACATCCAACACTTGTTTACTGAGGGATGGTAAAGGAGACATTAGGTAATTAGCCAGGCTGCCAGGTTCAAAATTTGAAGCTGGGGGTGCAGAATCTGGCTCTCCTGCTGTGACAGCAGGGTATGGGGTCTGAGGCAGGTGCCATGGGGCTACACACTGTGCAAGAGGGGGTACCAGTGTTGGCGTAGCCAGTCTGGTGCAGTCAGTATCATCCTTGGTTTGCCCCGTTTGATCTTTAGTAGTACTTTGGAGAGGAGAGGAGAGGCAGAGGAGGAAAGGCATAAACTGATAGGATTTTCCAGCTGAAGGACAGAGCATCCACATTCCAAGCTTGCTTGTGGGGAGTCCTTGTGCAGAATTTGTCCAATTGGTAGTTCTGGGGGAGGCAAACAGGTCTATATCTGGGCTCCGCCATTTGTTTATCAACATGTTGAAAGTCTTTGGTTCCAGTTTCCACTTGTGTGGGTCCATGAGATTTCTGATTAATTCGTCTGCCAGTGTATTTAGTTTTCCTGGCAGGAACGGAGTCAGTAGATGCACTTGATAACTCAAGGCTGTGTTCCACACAGCCATGTCTAGTCCGCAGAGGGGATAGGAATGGGTACCCCCCCCCCTGCTTGTTTATGTACCACATAACAGTGGTGTTGTCCATCTTTTCCATTAATTGTCCTGGAAGAATGTGGTCCTTGAAGGCTGTGAGAGCATTCTGTACAGCTAACATTTCATTTTGATTGCTATGCAGGGTGCATTTAACTTGGGTTCCATTTGCCCTGAATGCACTTCCCTGCCAGGTGAGCCCCCCCCCCCCATGCATAGTCTGATGCGTCTGTTGTTAGGGTTTGGGCGGCAAGGGGTAGAGTGAATGGTAGTCCCTTGTTTTGGTGGCAGGCCTCTGCCCACCAAAGGAATTCTAACCGTAGGCAAGGTATGATAGGAATCATTGCATCTAGATCCTGAGAATGTTGACACCACAGGCTTTTTACATACCACTGCAGTTTCCTCATATGCAGTCTTGCATACGGAATTAGTAGAATGCATGAGGCCATGAACCCCAAGGCTTACAGTATTTGCCTTCCAGATAGCAGGGTTTTTGTGGCCACTAGTTTGAAGTAAGTTGTCAAATGAGTTTGTTTCTCTGGCGTGAGGAAAGCCATCTGGGAAGTTGTGTTCAAGCTTGCTCCCAGGACTATAACTTGTTGACAGGGTACCAGCTGTGATTTCTTTTCATTTATGGTGTACCCCAGACAAGTTAGCACCTTTTGTACAAATGACAGATGATTCAAAAGTATGTCCTGGCTTTCTGCCTGAATTAGACTATCGTCCAGGTATAGGTATATTTGAATATTTCTTTGCCTGCAAAATGCAATGACTGGAGCTAGGCACTTTGTGAATACCCTGGGCGCAGTAGATAAGCCAAAGGGCAGTGCAGAGAACGGACAGTGCATGCAGCCTGCTTTGAAGCGTATGGATCTTCTGCAAGATTCCCTGATTGGGATGTGCAGGTAGGCTTCCTTTAAATCCAGTGTTGCCAACCAGGCATCTTTGCCTATCATGGGAAACAACTGGTGAAGAGTTAGCATCTTGAATTTTGGAATCACCAAAAACGTGTTTAGGACAGAAAGGTCCAGGATAGGATGCCATGAGTTGCCTTTTCTGGGTACCAGGAAAAGTCTAGGGTAGAAACCTTGTCCATTTTCCTTTTCTGGTACAGTTCGAATAGCCTTTAATCTTAAGAGACAGGGTGCTTGCTATTGAGCCTCTGCCCACTAATTTGGGGGTAGATCTGGCCAACCGTTTGGGGTTGGTAATGTGTGGAAGTGAAATATGTATCCTTGGGAAACTATGTTTAAAACCCATTTGTCCTGGGTAATGAGTTCCCAGTTTTTTGCTTGCAGAGCAATCTTCCCCCAAAGGAAGAGTCATTTGAGAAGTGCTTGGAAGTTTTAAAGTTAAGTCACTGAGACAGCTTACCATAGGGGGGAGTCTTACTACTCCCTAATTTGGAAGTGGGAGTCCCCCACTGCTTAGTCCTGTGCGTACCCTGGGACTGAAGCCTGGTTGTGCTGCTGGTTCTGGGTTCGAACTGAGAAGGCCTAGAAGAGGCAGGAAAGGACCAATTTTTTGAGGGCCAATGCCTACTAAATCTTGGAGGCTGCACTTGTAAGAAATCTTTAACACTTTGCATATATTTAGCTTTTTCCTCCATCTTTTTAAGAACTTCTTCCCCTTTGTTGCCAAATAGGCAGTCCTGATTTAAGGGAGCATCCGGCAATTTAGTTTTAACATGATCTGGCAAAGATTGCTCCTTAAGCCAAGCATGCCTTCTAAGTACAGACCCGGTGACAGCAGCCCTGCAAGATGCTTCTAGTGAAACAAAACCATATTGCAAAGTATTTTTTCCAACCTGTTCAGCAGAATGCATTAAATCCTGCAAATCTTTATTTTCAGCACAATCCGGAATCAACATAATTTTCTGTTTAAGCAATCCAATAATATGCTGCTGATACTTTAACATATGAAACTGGCAATTTAAGGCCCTGATGGGCAAGGTTGCAGAGGTGTATACCTACTTACCCCATCTATCCAGGGGCCCTGGAATCTCTATCCGAGGGGGTATTATTTTTGGCAGTAGTAGCCTTAATGCCCTTGGGTCCCTGTGAAATGGTCTCAGGATCCGCAGTAGGATTTTTAAAAAGGAACTTGTGAGAATCGGGAACCCTGTAATATCCATCAGGTTTTCTGGGAGCAGGAGGTAAAGAGTCAGGGTCCAAGCTAGATTCTGAAAAGGCATCGTCAACAATGTCCAGCACATGAGGGATAGTTGTGAAAATGCTCCCTAAGAGTATGCAAGGTTTCACCAAAAGAAAAATCCTCTGGGGGAGAAGCAGAGGGAATAGAGTCCCCTGCATCAGAATCTTCACAGGTAGATAAGGGTAGATCTTGGTCATCAGAGGAGACAAAGTTCAGAAGCCTGGTCAGAAGTATCATAAGTAAACTCAGTCCTAGGTCTCTTAGAGGGGGAAGGTTGGCCCCCCTGATTAAATTAATAAGGTCTTCAGCCATTCTTATTTGATTTTAAGGCATAGAGGCCTGACCATGCTGTCTGGGTGTCTGTTTCCAAGGCATGGTTCGAGTTTTAGGCCTTGAAGAAGAAGATGTCGTTGGTTTAATATGAAAGTCAGTCGGCCCGACTACACCCTCATAAGCCGGTGCCTGCACAACCGCTCCGGATCCATCCAAGGTAGAGACATCCACAGTTGAAGCATCTTGTGGCATACCGGACTCTGAATGGGTCTCATTAGAGGCCTGCGAATCAGAAGTAGCGGGTATCAGGAGCTGCGAAAGCGCCTCACTGAGTACCGGCAAACTGGCGATTAGCTTAGGAGAAGCATCGTCGGCAGCTTTGGACCTAGGTGGCCTGTCTCTGTCTTTATCTTTGCGTTTGTTTTGGAATGTCATTAGTCAGGTGGCTTATCGAAGACATATCTGGATAATTGAACTGAGCACCAAAATATTTAGAAGCGAAAATATATAGACGATGAATAGTTTGTGGTTTAAATAAGGCACAAAACCGACAGTGAGGTACATCGTGGTCAGGGACTAGGCAAGGAATACAGTACAAATGAAAATCTTTATGAGGTATTTGCTTTCCACAAGAAATGCAATTGACTTTTACTGACATTGGTTTAGAGCAAGAAACTATTTCCCCAATGGGGTACTTAGCTTTAGTTGAAGACTTTGGTTCTGAAACTCGAAAATGAAAATTTCAGGAGTCTGCCGACCGGCACTTGTGAACTTCTTCTGCTTCGGACAGCGCAAGGCAAGAAAGACTGATGTAATGGCATCGGCTGCATGCTTTATACCCCTGACTACCTGACGTCATGGAAGACAAGACAGCAACCGACGCAGGATCCAAGACTTTGATAATCAGGTCGACTTGACTGCTACTGCAAGCAGATATTCCAAATGTGATGACTGCAACAATGAAACACGAAGAACATCACGCTGGAGGGACAGGTTCCTCACCCAGAGCCTGCCCATGCTCTGGAACAGGCTTCCCAAACATGTCAAGCAGAGCACATTGCGGTCCATCTTCAAGAGAAATCTTGATGAGGGGTTGGATAATAGAAAGTTCACCCCGAGGATCACTCTAGTGGCTCTACTTGATAAAGGCACTGGAAATTAATGTAGGGCGGCATGATGCCAGGGCACTTCTATGATCTAGGCTTGCAAAGGTTCCAGGGCCATTAGCCTAGTACACACCTATGAACTTATAGAATCCAACCCTTTCAAAAAAGCCATGGATGAAACTAGGGTCCTGGTAGAGTGAGCACTGACCCTCTTTGAATACATTTCTTGTGGGGACTATAACAAAAGGTAATAGCTTTAGACAACCATTCTGAAATAGTCTGTTTTGACAGACTGTTCTTTCTTCTTACCTTCAGAAGAAATAAACAATTGAGCTGAAGATCTGAAAGTTTTAGTTTTGTCGAGATGGTATCAGAGCTGTCTGTGGACATCCAAGGTATGTAGCATCTTTTCTCCCTCATTTTTAGGTTCAGGAAAGAACGCAAGGAAGATGGATAGTTTGGCTTAAAGTAAACTTGGATACCACTTTAGGCATAAAATGGATTAGTTCTCAAAGAAATCCTGCTCCATGGAAAATAAGATGGGTCTGACTCACCATAACAGCTTTCAACTCCGATACCCTTCTTGCAGAGGTCAGACCAATCAGTAAAACTGTTTTTCCATGTTAAGAACCTCAAGTCAGCCAGATAAGCCATTTCAAATGGCACAAGTGTTAGCTTCTTTAACACAAAATTAAGATCCCAAGGAAGGGCCACCAGCTTTCTTGGAAGCCTCTTATGCAAAATCCCTTTCAAGAACATTTTGAGATGTAACTGCCTTGAAAGAGGAGGATACATGGGCAGACGTGCTGAAGTGGCCAATAAATGAACCTTGATAGAGGACTAAGAAAGGGCATAGGATAGTAACGCACACAAATATTATAAAACCAGGGAACAACAAGTCCTGAATGAGTGTGGGTTGTGGTGTTGGCAGTAACTAGAAAACCTTTTCCATTTGATAATATTTGGCTTTCTAGTAGCAGGCTTTCTTGCCTCCATCAGTACCCACTGCACGCCATCAGTTAACAGGTGCTTAAGAGGAATTATCTCAAGCTAACATGGCTATTCTGCAAAGGGAGTACAACCTGGTTCCAGCTTGCTTACGGATATACCACGATTGTAGCATCGTCTGTAACCACATGAAGACGTTTCAGGGACCAGAGATGGCTCAGTTGAGTGCCTTGGTCAGGGCAAGCATCTTGATATTTAAATATTTGCTTCTGTCCATGGTATCCCATACCCCTTCACTTTTACCTCTCCTGAAACTGCTCCCCAGACAAAGTCCAAAGCATCTGAGGTGACTGACTGCTTTGCGGCAGGAAGGGAGAAGAGGAGACCTGTATTCAAGGATATCGGTTGCCTCCACCAAAAGATCTCTTTTCTGATAAACCCCAGCACTGGGATTTGAAAAGGGAAAGGGTGTTGATGATGGGGCCAAAGTGATTTCAGATATCACTGTATATTTCTCATGTCCTTGTATCTATAAATATGTTTTGTTCATTTCTTATGTAATCATATTCACCCTGGTTACGGCTGCAAATGGGCCCACTGAGATCAGTGTATTACCCCGGTAAACAAATATTTGTTTTTGTTTTGCCAAAATTGGATGAGGAGACAGAAAATCCCTTGGGGACAATTTTGAAAATGAGGGCTAAAAAATCTTGAGATTCCCTGGATCAGCATGCCTCTCATCACACTTTATGATCACCTTTGCAGCACATGGACCAAACACTAAATCTCTATCCAAGGGAGAATTAAAAATCTCACTTTTGTCATCATCTGGGAGGTTCAGACAATGCAGCTGTGGAAGCCTCCTTAAAACAGTAGCAGCAGCCATAGCCTTAGACAAGGTATCAACAGAGTCATGCACACACTGCAAACAGTGACTAACAGAAGAAACTTAAGGTTAGAGAAGAATTTTCCTTGTAAGAAGAAACTGAAGATAAAATATTCCTCATACTTTTACAATTTGTCAGAAAAACTTTCACACAAGCCTGACATTCAAAAATTTGTAAATCAAAGTTGCAAATGTATTAACTTTTCCCCCATACCCATCAATAATTTTCCTTTCCTTATCAGAAGCAGTAAGATTGAAATTATTTAATTGCTTAGCAGCAGTAGGATCGATTACAGCTATAGCTGCTGGGTCAAGTTTGTGAATAGTACATAAAACGTAAAAGACCAAGGAACTTTACACATCCTATCTGCCTTTTTAGAAGCAACTGTTTTGACTATCAGGAAAACTGCAGGCACTAAACACATTCTCTAAAGCAGACAGAAAAGGAATGGGTGTGGTTTCTGGAAAGTCCTCCTGTAACAACTCATAGTATTTTTTGAGGGACTGAGAAACTTCAGCGTTTTCAGACTGAAAATATTGGCACATTCTAGCAACAGTTTCAGAGAAAGAGACCGCCACCCCACACCCCAGGAGAATCAGACAATGATTCTGAATCACAAATCTGAGGGAAAAACGTGCATCTGTTCCTGCATCTTCCTGGTCAGATTCAGAATCTTGAAACTCTTCAGAAGAGGAATCACTCCTTATTTTACCAGAATCTATTTTACAAGAAGGAGAAACTGCCTGAATTAAACCCAGAAACAGACTCCGTAAACTAATCCTAGCCAAAGATGTTTGAGGAGGAGTAGATACATGTTCGGCTTTCTGTTTCTTTTTGACAGGAAAATACTAATAGCAACATTTGCTTCTCCAGGGATGGGTACAGCATTCTGATACAACAGGGACTCTCCCTGTTCTCTCTCCCAGGACAGACAAAAGTGGTTCTCCCTTGCCCACTGAGGGAACCCCAACAGCCATAGAAGATGTGGTTAACTCCTGGTCCACAGTATCTGTAAGTGCTACACCAGAGGGATCTGGGGTAAAAAAAAGGAGTGGTTTGAGGTACAAACTGCCACAGCAGAGTCACCCACCTGTAGCTGAGGTAAATTGCTAGTCTGCTGTGGTGGCAAAGACTTTCTGCTTAGCATTTTGTCTGTT